>NC_060142.1:282027162-282329245 GCF_021461385.2 Schistocerca piceifrons | reverse complement strand
TGTTTTAATAGAGCTAACGTGATTTGCGAACTGGAAGCAGCCGAAAACTGCCGCTGCAGGGCGCTCCAGTCGCATATACCACTTTGAGACATTGCACTTTGTGTACAAATCGAATCGTTTCGAGCGTTCAGCAGCAATTTGAACTCGGCAAAGTTCAGCGTTGAGTACAGTCCGTGTGCCGACGGCATTGGAGTCTCTGGCTGGCGTGTTGCGAGTCGCCAGTTCAAATAGAATCAACAGCAAGTATCTAGTACTCGAATTCTTACGTTTATAATGTTTGCTTATTCTAGAACGGTCGATGATTCTATAAACAGCACCGCTCTCCATCCAGAAGACAGATACGTACACTCGTGCTCGTAAATTGAGGATAATTGCAGAATGTGGTGCCACACAACGTGGCACTACACAAAACTGGCGCTAATAGCATAGGCACATAGGGAACACACACGACACAGATCTGTGAGTCCACGGTATTGGTGACAAGTTGAGAAAACCGTCCCGAAACACATGCGCTGCAAAACGCCACTGTTTCCTGCGCTGTTACCCTTACATCAATATGGGATATGATCACCATGCACATATACACAGGCCGCACAACGGGTTGGCATACTTTGGATCAGGTGGTCGAGCAGTTGCTGGGGTATAGCCTGCCATTCTTGCACCAGTGCCTGTCGGAGCTCCTGAAGTGTTGTAGGGGTTTGAAGAAGTGCAGCGATACGTCGACCGAGAGCATCCCAGACGTGCTCGATGGGGTTTACGTCTTGTAAACTTGCGGGCCACTCCATTCGCCTGATATCTTCTGTTTCAAGGTAAATGAAATGAAATGATCGTATGGCATTGTTGGCCGGGAGGCCCCATGCGGGGAAGTTCGGCCGCCGTATTGCAAGTCCTTTTTAGTTGACACTACTTTGGCGACTTGCGCGAGTCAATGATGATGATGAAGATCGCACAACACCCAGTCATCACGAGGCAGAGAAAATCCCTGACCCAGCCGGAATCCTGCACGATGGCATCTCGGTGGGGCCCTGCGTTATCATCTATAAGGAGGAAAGTGGGACCCACTGCACCCCTGAAAAGGCGGACATACTGGTGCAAAATGACGTCCAGATACACCTGACCTGTTACAGCTCCTCTGTCGAAGACATGCAGGGGTGTACGTGCACCAATCATAATCCTACCCCACACCATCAAGCCACGATCTCCATACAGGTCCCTTTCAAGGACATTAAGGGGGTTGGTATCTGGCTCCTGGTTCACGCCAGATGAAAACCCGGTGAGAATCACTGTTCAGACTATACCTGGACTCGTCCGTGAACTTAAGTCCGTGAACTTAAACTGGGACCACTGTTCCAATGACCATGTACTGTGTTCTTGACACCAGGTTTTACGGGCTCTCCTGCGACCGGGGGTCAGTGGAATGCACCTTGCAGGTCTCCGGGCGAGTAAACCATGTCTGTTCAGTCGTCTGTAGACTGTGCATCTGGGGACAACTGTTCCAGTGGCTGCGGTAAGGTCCCGAGCAAGGCTACCTGCAGTACTCCGTGGCCGTCTGCGGACACTGATGGTGAGATATCGGTCTTCTTGTGGTGTTGTACACTGTGGACGTCTCGTACTGTAGCGCCTGGACACGTTTCCTGTCTGCTGGAATCGTTGCCTTAATCCTGAGATCACACTTTGTGGCACACGGAGGGCCCGTGCTACGACCTGCTGTGTTTGACCCTCCTCCAGTCGCCCTAGTATTCTACCCCTCATAACGTCATCAATATGTGTTCTTTGAGCCATTTTCAACACACAGTTACCATTAGCACGTCTGAAGACGTCTGCACACTTACTCGCTGCGCCGTACTCTGACGTGCACCAACACACCTCTGCGTATGTTGACTGCTGCCAGCGCCACCGTGCGACGACCGCAGGTCAAATGCACCGCATGGTCGCACCCCGAGGTGATTTAAATCCGCAAACCTTTCAACAGAGCTTTATTTCACCATGTATCAGCATTATCCTTAATTTATGAGCATGAGTGTAATACGTTTAAACTGCTGTTCGTAATAAACGTGCGTTCAGTGCTGACAAGGGAACCTCCTCATCGCACCCCGCTCAGATTTAGCTATAAGTTGGCACGGTGGATAGGCCTTGAAAAACTGAACACAGATCAATCAAGAAAACAGGGAAGAAGTTGTGTATAACTATGAAAAAATAAGCAAAATATACAAACTGAGTAGTCCATGGGCAACACAGGTAACATCAAGGACAGTGTGAGGTCAGGAGCACCGTGGTCCCGTGGTTAGCGTGAGCAGCTGCGGAATGAGAGGTCCTTGGTTGAAGTCTCCCCTCGAGTGAAAACTTTAATTTTTTATTTTCAGACAATTGTTATCTGTCCGTCCGTCCGTCCGATGCGAGGTAACTGCGCCGACTGTGAAACTGTTGCATTCATTTGTTGCAGTTTATGTGACAAACTCTTATGTTTTCGTCACTTTTTTGGGAGTGATTATCACGTCCACGAGAAAACCTAAATCGGGCAATGTAGAAGAATCTTTTTACCCATTCGCCAAGTGTACAAGTTAGGTGGGTCGACAGCATATTCCTGTCATGTGACGCACATGCCGTCACTAGTGTCGTACAGAATATATCAGACGTGTTTTCCTGTGGAGGGATCGGTTGACCTATGACCTTGCGATCAGATGTTTTCGGTTCCCATTGGAGAGGCACGTCCTTTCGTCTACTAATCGCACGCTTTTGCGGTGCGGTCGCAAAACACAGACACTAAACTTATTACAGTGAACAGAGACGTCAATGGGTTCCCTTGTGAGTGTTGTGCTTCATTGACGTCCCTATCTACAGATTTGGGCATGGTTGTTGTTAACGGCATAATAGTATGAGTTTACTGATGGGGCTTGGCGTCTGCATCGGAGCCAGCAGCGGCGCAATCGGTGCTGCAAAGCTACAAGAGATGCCGCTGCAGCTGGTAGGCTGTTCCCGCGCCTGCGCAGTGTCGTAACGCGAGCGCTGAGCGGACGACTCGTCGTAAACAAGCGGCGGGGCCCATGCCCGCGTGTGCGTGCTGTGCGTCACGCTGCAAAAAAACGCGTGCCATTCCGGCTGGCCGCCCTGCCGACGCGAAAGCCTTGTTCCGGGGCAGCTCACTGCGGCCCCGACCGTTAAGCGCGCCCGAGGTTCGACTGCTCGGATGCGCCGGGACCTGCCACAAAACTCGACCCGCACTTGTATGTATGCAGTGCGATGTTTACGTCTCAGAGATTTCATAACCCTGCCGAGTCGTCGTTGACGAGCCACTTAACGTGCAACATTCGTTCGCGTGCCTCTGTTAATTGCCGCCAATTTAGCCTTGTGCGTTAAGGGCGCTGCGAAGAAACTGCGGAAGCAGGCCCCTCAGGTTTCCATGTTTGGCCCAGTGCTTCTAATTGTTGTATTAAATAGAAAGATAACATGAAAACACCGGCTGACTTTTGAGACATAAGCGTTATTTTTGCTTATTATTGATATTTGATCAGTCGATACCAGTGCCGGTCGGTGTGGCAGAGCAGTTCTAGGCGCTTCAATCTGGAACCGCGCGACCGCTACGGTCGTAGGTTCGAATCCTGCCTCGGGCATGGATGTGTGTGTGTCCTTAGGTTAGTTAGGTTTAAGTAGATCTAAGTTCTAGGGGACTGATGACCTTAGATGTTAAGTCCCATAGCGCTCAGAGGCATTTGGACCTTTTTTTCGATACCAGTATTTCTTACAACAAAGTAACTGTTTTCGGTCTGTTTAGGTTGTTGTTCTTGTTGTGGTCTTCAGTCCAAAGATTGGTTTGATGCAGCTCTCCTTGCTACTCTATCCTGTGCGAGCCTCTTCATATCCCAATAACTACTGCAACGTACATCTTTCTCAATCTGCTTACTGTATTCATCTCTTGGGCTCCCTCTACGATTTTACCCCCACATTTCCCTCGAATACTATACTGCCGATTCCTTTATGTCTTTGAATGTGTCCTATCAACCGATTCTTTCTTCTGATCAAATTTTGCCACAAATCTCTTGTCTCCCCAATTCTCTTCAGTACTTTTTCATTAGTTACGTGATCGACCCATCTAATCTTCAGCAACTTCTGTAGCATCTCATTTCGAAAGCTTCTATTCTCCTTTTATGTAAACTGTTCATCGTCGCCGCGCGGGATTAGCTGAGCGGTCTTAGGCGCTGCAGTCATGGACTGTGCGGCTGATCCCGGTGGAGGTTCGAGTCCTCCCTCGGGCATGGGTGTGTGTGTGTGTTTGTCCTTAGGATAATTTAGGTTAAGTAGTGTATAAGCTTAGGGACTGATGACCTTAGCAGTTAAGTCCCATAAGATTTCACACACATTTGGACATTTTTTGTTTCCATGTTTCACATGCTCACATGGCTATACTCCAGACAAATACCTACAAAAAAGATTTCCTAGCACTGAAATCGATGTTAACAGTTCCTCTTCTTTATAAATGCTTTTATTACCATTTCAAGTCTACATTTTATATCCTTTCTCCTTCGGCCATTATCAGTTATTTTGCTACCCAAACCACAAAACTCATCTACTACTTTGTCTCAGTTCCTAATCATCACCTGATTTAATACGACTACATTCCATTATTCTTGTTTCGCTTTTGTTGATGTTCATCTTATATCCTCTTTTCAAAACAATGTCCATTCTGTTCAGCTGCACCAGGTCCTTTGCTATCTCTGACACAATTATAATGTCATCGGCAAAGATCAAAGTTTTTATTTTTTACCCCTGAATTTTAATTCCTATTACAAATTTTTCTGTTGTTTCCTTTACTGCTTGTCCAGTGTAATGATTGAATAACATGGGGTAGGCTGCAACCCTGTCTCACTCCCTTCTCAACCACTGTTTTCCTTTCGGGCCCCTCGAATCGTATTACTGCCGTCTGCTTTCTGTACAAGTTGAAAATAGCGTTTCACTCCCTGTCTTTTACCCCTGCTACCTTCAAAATTTCATGGAGAGTATTCCACTCAACACTGTCTGAAACTTTCTCTAAGTCTACAAATGCTATAAATGTAGGTTTTTTTCCTTTCCTTAACCTGTCTTCTCAGATAAGTCATCGGGTCAGTACTGCCACGCGCGTTCCCACATTTTCCGGGATCGATACTGATCTTCCCTGAGGTCAGCTTCTACAAGTTTTGCCATTCTTCTGTAAAGAATTCGTGATAGTATTTTGCAACCATAGCTTTTTAAACTGATAGTTCGGTAATTTTCACACCTATCAGCAACTGTTTTCTTTGGAATTGGAATTATTACATTCTTCTTAAGTCTGCGGGTGTTTCGCCTGTCTCAAACATCTTGCACACCAGGTGGAAGAATTTTGTCACAGGTGGCTCTCCCGAGGCTATCAGTAGTTCTGACAGGATTTCGTCTTTTCAGGGGCCTTGTTTCGATTAGCTTTTTCAGTGCTCTGTGAAATTCTTCCCCCATCATCTAGTCCAGTTCCCTTTCTATAATACTGCCTTCGGTTTATCTCCCAGACGCTCTATATACTGCTTCTTCCTTTCAGCTTTACCGTCTTCGCTTAGGACGGGGTTACCATCCGAGCTTTAGATATTCATACAGCTGCTTCTCTTTTTCCTAAAAGCCTCAAAGGCCTCTTTAATTTTCCTGTATGCAGTATCTATCTTTCCCCTAGTGAAACATGTTTCTGAATCCTTACATTTCTGCTCTAGTCATTCCTGCTTAGCTATTTTGCACTTGCTGCCCATCTCATTTTTAGACGTTTGTATTCCCATTCGCCTGCTCATTTGCTGCATTTTTATATTTTCTCCTTTCAATAGGTTATCAAAACACATATTCATTCTAAATGACAACTGTTTCAACGCAGCGCTGTAACTGCAATATTTGTCACTGCCGCACATGATACGACTATAAAACAGTTACAGACGAGAATTTCTAAAATTTGTACATGTCGTAAATAAAAGTGAGCATTATACGGGAAGCTCAAAGCAGTTAAAAATGGAACTCTGATTCTACTTAATCACAGGAAATTCAGAAACTACATCATTATGTTACGCTCTGATTCGGTTCTTTCCAGAAGCTGCAGTGTCTGTTGTTGTTACTGGTGCAGACGACGGATTATGGACTGTAAGAGTCTATTTGAGGATGACCGAATATCGAAGCTAGTTAGAACTGGACAAACAGTATACAATATTCTCCTTGAATAAAATTCAGTTACTGTACTAAAAATACCGCAGAATAAAGGCAAAATCCCATTGCGTAACATTGCGAATGTACTCTGCTCACTTACCAGCTGCCAATGTATAACTGGTTTACTAACTGCAGCTCAAAGTAGAACGAATATTTTCTCTAGTTCGTGTAGAAGTATGACTAAATAGATAATGTAAAGAAGACTGCTTTGTTATTTTGCGACATCATGCTGAATGCCAATCCATATAGACATGCAGCAAAGCATCTTCAAAATAGGAGACAGATTCTGGTATGTTGTACTTTTGATTTCGCCCATAAGGACTGTTTGAATGGCACTCTTTCGAAGAAACGTTGATCGCATAAGGCAAATATTTGGATGCGAGATCAGGCACTATTTCTGTAGCACAGTGAGAGAGATAAAAAATCTATGAGTTCAAACGTAATGCCTGGACCAAATAACTTTCTCTATTGCAGGAGGTCCCAAACTTTTCCTCTGACGAAATACTTTGTTTGAGAATCCTGGTACTTTGATGGAACACCTTGTTTATTTTCAAGGTTAATAAAATTAATGAAATTTTAAAAATAAGAAAAAGTAGTTTTATTCAGTAATTATTTCAATTTTAAGTTAAGGTGTCCACCTCTCCCGTACTTCCCGGCACCTCCCGTATTTGAACATGTTTTTTCACAATATCCTAGCTCCCGTATTTTCAGGCTCATTGGGCGTTTTTCCCAAGTCTAACCTTTTTTAGGTATGTACAGATATTTTTCAAGCACTTCAATTTTGCGCGCAGAGTCAGTATTCGTTGAAACGTTGGATAACAGAAACAACTGATCCTGTATCGACATTATTTCTATCGATTATCTTAGAAATGGTTAACCGACTCTTGGTAGTTAGAAGTGACTTCGTTTCAGTGCCAGAGCTTGCTGTGAATCGTTGTTCAATATTTTATGATGTGCAGCGAGGACGATGCTAAAACGCCACAAAAAAGTATATGTGTACGTATGTTACGCAATGGGAAGCTTCATATTCCTGAATTGGACCAGCACTGTCAAATACTTATCAAGCAAACTGCTCAATCTGCAAACATGAGTTAAGCATCGCATATGACGGCAAGAATGATTGTGTATAGCACATAAATACTTCAGGTAGTAAATTATTACTATGTATTCTAAAAAAATATATCTTACTGTTCAGCACATATGATTATTAACTGGCAATTTTATGAGTTAACTTCTTGTATTTGCTTGTAGGTCACATAAGCATGTCACTGCTCCATCCAAGATAACTACTTTCTTCAGCTCTTCTCACCTGAGCAAAGGTCTAACAAACGATGACGTGAAAACCATTGCTGGTGAACTTTGCTTAGTCTATCAGGCTGTACAACACAGTATAAACGACAGGAGCTTGAATTGTGCGATCAAACTTTACAAAAACGTATTCAGTGAATCTAATGTGTCGAAGACAATATCTTGCGGGCGAACTAAAGCTGAAATGATCATAATGAAATGATCATAATAAATTGTTTGACTTCATAGAACAGGCAGATGAAACTGCAGTAGGTGTTAAAAAAACTCACTGAATTCAAATAATTTGAATGTCAGTGATATATCATCATACTGTGCTGATACTGACAATATAAATTATGGGAAACACCATTGAGTTATGAAACTATTAAGTAATGAGAATGAAAAAATCCTCAAAGGCAGTTGTTTTAACCATGTGCTGTCATTTACCGTCTTCTAAAGTCACCAGATGACCAAAACGAATTGCAAAACGATTTAGATAAGATATTTGTATGGTGTGAAAAGTGGAAATTGACCCTAAATAAAGAAAATTGTGTAGTTATTCACATGAGTGTTAAATGAAATCCACTGAATTTCGATAACGCTGTAATTCACACAAACCTGAAGGCCGTAAATTCAACTAAATACTTAGGGATTACAATTACAAATAACCTAAATTGAAACGATCACGTAGATAATATTATGGGTAGAGCTAACCAAAGAGTGCGATTCACTGGCAGAACTCTTAAAAGGCGCAACAGGTCTACTAAAGAGACTGCTTACACCAAGCTGGTCCGCCCTATTCTGGAGTATTGGTGTGAGGTGTGGGATCCGCATCAGGAGGAAATGACGAATGACATCGAAAAAATTCAAAGAAAGGCAGCTCGTTTTGTATTGTCGTGAAATAGGGGAGGTAGTGCCACAGACATGATACGTGAATTGGAGTGGCATTCATTAAAACATTCGTTGCGACGGGCTCTTCTCATGAAATTTCAATCACCAGTTTTCTCCTTCGATTGCGAAAACGTTCTGTTGGCACACACCTACATAGGAAGAAATGATCATCACGATGAAATAAGAGAAAACAGAGCTCGCACGGAGAAGTTTAAGGGCTCGTTTTTCCCGCGCGCCGTTCGAGAGTGGAACGGTTGAGACAGAACTTGAAGGTGGTTCATTTAATTCTCTAGCAGGCACTATATTGCGAATAACAGAGTAATCACGAAGATCTAGATGTGCTTTATAATACCATGAAACGTGTATGCAATTTTTTAAAATATGTAAATTTTGAAGTGTTAGTATTGAAAATATGTATTCAATTTTCCTGTTCTGCCAAGCGAAGGGAATAGTTAAAATAATTTTTGAATTTGTTGATGTTGAATGGGCTGAAATCCCGCGACATGTAAATACTAGATGGTTCTCTCTGACACCTGCTGTAGAAAGGCTTTTAAAAAATTGGGAGCCTATAAAAAGCTATTTTAAAACCATAGATGATTCAGACTGTCACAAAGTTTTGAAAAAAGTATTTTTTGCAATGAAAATACAGAAGTAGACACAATCGTTCGGTCTTATATGAGTTTCTTCGTGAGTATTGGAAATGTTTTCATTCAAAAAGTAAAGTATTAGGAGAATTCCGATTTTAGTAGTATAACGGAATCTCATGAAGCTGTACAATTACTAATTAGTAAAGGAAAATAGAGAGAGGAAGGCAGATTTTTGATAGTGATACTCATAAACTGTTAGGAACTGTTCTTGATTCAAATTTGAAATCTAATAGTGAGAACAACTCCATCGAATTCTATGAGTCTTTAAATTCCTACATAGTTAGCAAATTTGATGACAGTTTCAAATATTTAATCCCATTATGTCTAAAAAGGAAATTAACAGTCAATGACATGCATGAAGTTGTGGAACGCGTCAAGCTGGAGTCTGTAAATGAAGATCAATTAATGAGGAGTTTTGTACTTCTAATGATGCATTTAAATGTGCTGTTCTTTAGAGCGTAGCGCTAGCTAGAAGTGGATAAACTTTTTAACAGATTTGAAATCATACAATATGAATTCTGAAAACTTGGGTAAGCTGGTAGATTATGTTATGAGTATACCAGGAAGTGATGCTCACACCGAACGAGTATTATCTCCTATGAATAGTAAGTAGACAGATGTAAGGAATATAAGTAGACAAACCTAATCAAATCTGAACTGCAAGTTGCCATTAATTTTCCGTATTCATGCAGTGAATTCTTTGAATGATATAAAACTACTGACTGGGGTAAAATCTGTTGCAAAATATGTGTTATATTTGCGATGTGTAATTGAATAGTTATCTTTTACAAATACCGCTTTGATGTTTGGTGAAATTTCGCAGTGCTCGTAATCTCCCTTGTTTTTTTGTCAGGGATATAAGTATCTCCATGGTTTTCTTTTAAAAAGGTTGGTCACCCTATTTTAAGTCGTAACTAATAACACAGAAATCGTAATAAAAATAAGAAATATTGTGGAAGGAAACTTCATGTTATTAATAATTTTTCGCGGAACACTTATTCCCCTACCGCGGAACACCAGTGTTCTATGAGACACAGTTTGCTAAAACCTGCTCTACTAAAACTATCGTCCATTTTGCAAAAATCTGTTACGCGAAACTCATGGATTGAGTCGTCCAGTTTCACAGTCGCCTTTGTTCGCACAAGAAAAGTGCACCGGACAAAAAATTAGTCACTTCCAGAAACAAGCACGAAAATATTATGAAACAATAACTCCAGCTTCGAAAATGGAATCATTTTGGTTAGAAAGCGATTGCACAAATTTCTTCAGCTATGCCACTAATTGACGGTGTGAGTTCGTAAAGCTACCAAACCAATATTTCATCCGCTGTCCCAAATAGTCCCAGACATTTTCTATGGGATTAAAGTCGGGCGATTTAGAGGGGCATCCGAGGTCAGATACTATATCAGAGTGTTCGTCAAACCAGAAATATAAGTGTGCAGCCCTGTGAACACGGATGTTGTAAACATGGAAAAAAGGAATGGTTGGTCGGTTTATTTGGGGTAAAGGACCAAACAGAGAGGTCATCGGTCCCATCGGATCAGGAAAGGATGGGGAAGGAAGTCGGCCGTGCCCTCTCAAAGGAACCATCTCGGCATTTGCCTGAAGCGATTTAGGGATGGCTGGACGCGGGTTTGAACCGTCGTCCTCCCGAATGCGAATCCAGTGTGCTAACGACTGCGCCACCACGCTCGGTGAAAACAGAAATGTCTACAGGGCACGTGTCAGAAGAGGTAGAGCAAAGAGCAACAAATGGTCACGGAGAATGATGAAATAAACATTGTCGTTCATGTTCAAGCTAAGCTGAATGAGTGGGTCAAGTATTGTTAATAATAACACCCTCAAAACATCACAGAACCATCCCTCGCCCCGAAATACGCCCTCGACACTCTGTGGCTTAAACACTCCATTCAGCCGTCCTTGCATGTAGTGTCTTGTATCATTTGAAAAAGAGGCGAGAT
The DNA here is from genome assembly GCF_021461385.2 of Schistocerca piceifrons. Classification (NCBI taxonomy): domain Eukaryota; kingdom Metazoa; phylum Arthropoda; class Insecta; order Orthoptera; family Acrididae; genus Schistocerca; species Schistocerca piceifrons. The sequence goes on along the minus strand of NC_060142.1, from coordinate 282,318,273 downwards.
CGTGACTCCTCCAGCCACGCTATGTGCATCCATCCAGTTCTGTTGTTTGGCCCATTGAAGGCACCCAGTTTTATGGGGAGCCTTGATGACGATTCTCTTCCCAATATTCGCTCGGAAACTGTTTCAGGTGGACCTGTAATCCCCGATACGGAACTTCCTCGGATTTGAAACAGATTTCCATTGGCAATACGTGAAACTCCGCTCAAGTTCTTTTCCGTTAGAATATTTATATGATCACTGTTGTTAACGCTGTGTTACTTGGTGACAAGTGGCACACCATTTATTGAAGATACGTTGGACAGTTCACGGTAATGCACGGACATATAGGACCACTACATTCACCGTGTCGTCTTGGGTACGTCCAAACACTATAACTCCTGAAACATCCTGGCAGATTAAAACTGTGTGCCCGACCGAGACTCGAACTCGGGACCTTTGCCTTTCGCGGGCAAGTGCTCTACCATCTGAGCTACCGAAGCACGACTCACGCCCGGTACTCACAGCTTTACTTCTGCCAGTATCTCGCCTCCTACCTTCCAAACTTTACAGAAGTTCTCCTGCGAACCTTGCAGAACTAGCACTCCTGAAAGAAAGGATATAGCGGAGACAAGGCTTAGCCATAGCCTGGGGGATGTTTCCAGAATGAAAAACTTCTGTAAAGTTGGGAAGGTAGGAGGCGAGATACTGGCAGAAGTAAAGCTGTGAGTACCGGGCGTAAGTCGTGCTTCGGTAGCTCAGATGGTAGAGCACTTGCCCGCGAAAGGCAAAGGTCCCGAGTTCGAGTCTCGGTCGGCCACACAGCTTTAATCTGCCAGGAAGTTTCATATCAGCGCACACTCCGCTGGAGAGTGAAAAACTCATTCTGGAAACATCCCTCAGGCTGTGGCTAAGCCATGTCTTCGCTATATCCTTTCTTTCAGGAGTGCTAGTTCTGCAAGGTTCGCAGGAGAACTTCTGTAAAGTTTGGAAGGTAGGAGGCGAGATACTGGCAGAAGTAAAGCTGTGAGTACCGGGCGTGAGTCGTGCTTCGGTAGCTCAGATGGTAGAGCACTTGCCCGCGAAAGGCGAAGGTCCCGAGTTCGAGTCTCGGTCGCGCACACAGTTTTAATCTGCCAGGAAGTTTCATAACAGCGCACACTCCGCTGCACAGTGAAAATCTCATTCTACTACAACTCCTTTCTACCATTCTGTCAAGGCTCCCAGTACCCTATCATACTGCGTTGAGTCCATACAAGTGACTGGTACACATACCAGGTGGTTATGATTAAATTGCAGCTATTCGCGGAGGTCTAGTGCGGGCCGTTATTCTCGAACAGTAACGAAATTGGTAGATATGCTAACACGTTAAAAAATTATCTCCAATTCTGGCCACCAGGCGCAGTTCTGGCGCTGTACAATATCTCGTCGTCGTCTCCGGTGCTCATTTTGAACAAATTGTGCACGCGGCGGTTAATAATAAAATCAATGTTGTCTCTTTTGTACGTGTTTGAGCTTTTCAGCCCACGTCCCGTTCCTAATCCACTGCATACGATAACGTTTCTACATGCCTTTCCTGCATTCACGTTGCCAGACTTGCAGCTGATGGCCAAAATTGGAACTAATTCTTTTCCACTGTAAATAAATTCCACAAGTACGCATGGTAATATCTACCAAGTTTCGCTGTCACGGTTCACACTGGCCCTCTGTGATTAGTTGTATCCATACGGTACATACAACCCACTTCGCTACCACGAATTACGTCAGCAGTGAAGAGTCGCTTGACCGCCTGATACCAGTTCTACTCCATCAACAGCGCTCCGAGCGAGAACTGCGTTTTTTAAGGGGGTGAGCTCATGAGCCCACGTTTACAGAGGCACGGAGAATATCACAATATGTTCCCTCCTCACCCGTAGGATTGTAACTGTGCATCGACGGGCTACAGGCTATATCACTCCCAGATTCAGAGACGGACAATGACAATCAGTGAGTTCAGTTCCGTACAATAAACAAAAAACTTCCCAGGATAAATGCTTTCGGTGTTCGGAGCTCAATTCTACGGCATTCCTTTCGAATCGCCTTTCAATTTGAAATTCTGAGGTTGATTTCATTTTCTTCCGACTCCCAACACATTCTATGCCATGTGAGATTCAATATTCTATTCGTACTTGAAGGTTTGCCTGAGATCTTTGAAATCGCAAACAGCTCTGATGTATCGGTTTTTACGACCGGTATAAATTTGTCTTAACCCTTTCGTGAGCCTTGGGAAACATGCTTCCCACTACAATAAACTCGCTCCTAGTCCCGTGGGAATCACAGTTCCCACCTCTGTACGGTGTTACCACCTAGTGAACAGTATAGGGTACTACTTCGAATCGGAAGTTCCCGCCGTTTTTGTTCTACCTTCGCGCAGAGGCATTGTATAGCTGAGTCTTGCTCTGTAGAGGAGCCTTTCAGTGCTGTTTACCTGACATTTTGTGATTTTTTCCTCAAAGCTATAGTATAAGGTAAATACTTTTGATTTACCCAAATTTATGAATGAGCACGTAAAATTGGAACGAGGAGGATTCCAGTTTGAAACAAAAGGAGCCATTTCTGCAGTAAAATGGATGGATAACCATCCAGTCACTTTCCTGTCCTCAATTCATGACCCACGAGAAAGAGCCACAGTGAAAAGGAAAAACAAGGATGGTACTAGTACAGAGATTTCTTGTCCTGAAGTTGTGGCAGAATACAACAAAATAATGGGTGGTGTCGATAAGTTTGATCAATTACGAGAAAGGTATGCTATTGGCAGACGTTCTGTAAAATGGTGGCACAGAATATTTTATTTCCTGGTGGATTTTGCTGCAGTAAACAGTTTTATCCTGTGGAAAATTTGTAAAAGAGAAAGTGGACAGCATGATCAGCTCACATACAGGATCCATCTAGACAGACAAAAGGTCGCTGGCTTCTCATCCCAAAACCGCGTGTACAAAAACCTGTCTTTCTGGCAAAAAGGGGTAAAGTACCTGATTTTCGTCATGTGTCTGTAGGGGAGCATCAACCCATTTTAGGAGAAACCTACTGGACGTGCCGTCATTGTAGTACCATAGCTGCGGAAAAGAGCACTCGCTGTGTTTGTACATATTGTCAAATACCACTTTGCATAGACCCATGTTTCAGAAAAATTCATGGCAAGTAATTGTGAACGATCATTGTAACAAGAGATGTAAATTTGTCAAATAAATATGACATATATTGAAAAAGTTGTTTTAGTCATTTAACTCCAAGGAAGGGCAGTGGGGAGAATACTTCCCACCTTGTTGTGTAACCTCTCTTTCACAGTTGGAGTAAATTTGATATTCTGTATGATAAATACACCTATCTGTTAACTACTATCTGATCTCCATTCATTAAAAAAAACTGCTCAATAATTTTGCCCACGAAGGTTAAACTATCGAGCAGCTGTTATGTCTCATTGGGTTCTTCAAAAATTTTATTTCCGAAGGTGTTGGTATCGAAGTGTTACCGGCTGCATTTCCATGCTATACCTGTCGAATCCTCATTGGCTGGGGATTACAGAGAGTTTCGATTACAATGCGAAAAGCAGTTTGTCCAATTAGCAGCAGAGCGTATTCATGGAAGCCAGATAAGCCCGCCAACGCGGAAATAGGATAGGCTGCGCTGTCGAAACTCTGGTAATCTGAGCTCCCACACGGATTTCCATGACCAAACCGTTCGATAAGGCCTGGTCTGATTACTTATTCAGGAAGTTCGCACTGAAATTGTTAGATTCAATGCGAACGCATTGGGTGCGGATTTGATATCGATCAGGCATGGGTTGTAGTTGCAGGTTCCGTGGCGGACCCCCCGTCCCCCCTTCCACAAACGATGCATTAAAATACGTTTCTCAATAATGTATGACAGGTTAAATATATCAGGGAGTTTTTGGAATATTTTTAATTCGATTTTAAATAATTAGAGTCAACGTCTTAAAAATGTTGTTGCAGGGTGATGTTTCTCAAGCAGGTAGTAGACTTAATGCTTCGAATTGAAATGTTCGCCGACTGGTGCCGCCGAGCGGTTCTAGGCGCTTCAGTCTGGAACCGAGCTGCTGCTACGGTCGCAGGTTCGAATCCTGCCTGGGGCATGGATGTGTGTGATGTCCTTAGGTTAGTTAGGTTTAAGTAATTCTAAGTTCTAGGGGACTGATGACCTCAGATGTTAAGTCCCATAGTGCTCAGAGCCATTTTTGAAATGTTCGTTAGCTCCAAGTAGCAAAGGTTTGGGAAAGTAACTTCTACGGAGTACAACATTTTATGGGGATCCATAAAGTTCAGGGAGTTGAGCCTAACCGAGATGTACCAATGATCAAGTGATTTTCACTTATCGCTACTTACAACGAAGGGGGAAGGAGAGTCAAAGAACGGCCGAACCTTCAGTATTGCATCCCTGTCTCTGTTTCTCTCTATAATGATGCAGTGCACCATTAACCGACGTTTAGTAGTAATGTTTCGATCGTGTTAAAGACACATTTTGGTTTCTTGCATCGGCTGTAGTAAAGGTATGCTAAGCTTATAAATAGAGCGGGTTGAAATGTGGTACCATAAGATTGACAAGCTGCACCTTGTGGTGCCAGATAGAAGCCCGTAGTCGTTAATAAAAGAAACTCTGATCCGGATGGTGCTTGTTCATTTATTGTAACAACTGAGATTGCAGTTTCTGAGGCATTGTGTCAATTATATGGCAAAATAAGTGTCACCGCACAGCGAGAGTTCCACAATTAGATGGAATAAAAGCGTCAAACATGTATCGTTACTTTCAGTTACTGTGCAGTTCCCTGCTTGCTCCTTATAAAATACATTATTTCTAAGTGTCTGTTTCATACGTTGGTGGTTTGTGACGATTCTCGCAACGTGTGCGATACACAGAACTGCCAAAAACTGGGCCTTTGTGAGAGAATGGAACCAGACAAAAAAATCTGTAGGATTCTGGCGACTCGAGAATTTGACTATATTGCTAACAGATTCGCAGGCATTGCTTGTGCTGAAACTGTGGGCTGCCTCTTATATAGGCGTGTGCCCACAGCTTTTCTTCGATAATCACAATACTGGCATGGCAGAGTATATTTCATCTACATCTACGTCTACATACATACTCGGCAAGCCACCGTACGGTGCGTGGCTGAGGGTACCCTGTACCACAATTAGTAGTTTCCTTTCCTGTTCTACTCGCAGTAGGTGAGGCAAAACGACAGCCTATATTCCCCCACATGACCAGTAATTTCTCTTATCTTATCTTGGTGGTCCCTACGCGAAATGCATGTGGGCGGCAGTAGGATCGTTCTGCAGTCTGTTTCAAATACCGGTTCTCTAAACTTTTGCAGAAAAGTTCGAAATGAATGTCTTCTTCCCTCCAATTGGACTCAGGAAGCATATCCGTAACACTTGCATGCTGATCGAACATATTGGTAACAAATCTAGCAGCTCGACTCTGAATTGCTTCGCTGCCTTCTTTCAATCTGACCTTGTGTGGATCCCAAACACTCGAGCACTACTCAAGAATAGGTCGCACTAGTGTCCTATATGCGGTCTCCTTTACAGACAGACCACAGTTTCCTAAAATTCTCCCAATAAACCGAAGTCGACAATTCGCCTTCCCTACCACAATCGTCGCCTGCTCGTTACATTTCATATGGCTTCGCAACGTTACGCCAAATATTTAAACGACGGGACTGCGTCAAGCAGGACACTACTAATGCTGAATCCCAACATTAAGGGTTGTTTTCCCCACTCATCCGGATTAACTTACATTTATCTGCCATTCATCACACCGACTAGAAATTTCGTCTAGGTCATCTTGCATCAAACTACAGTCACTTAAATTCGACACCTTCCTGTACACAACAGCACCATCACCGAACAAAAGCAGATTGCTGCCCATCTTGTGTGCCAGACAATTTATGTATAGAAAATAGCAACGGTCCTATCACACTTCCTTGGGGGTATTCCTGGGCTATCCCTGTCTCCGATGAACACTTGCCGACGACGACAACATACTGCGTTCTATTATTTAAGAAATCTTCCAGCCAGTCACATATCGGGGAACCTATTCCGTACGCACGTAGCCTCGTTGACAGTCTGCAGTGGGGGTACCACGTCGAATGCTTTCCGGAAATCTACGGGGTGTTCAAAAAGTCTCTCCGCAGTGCCATATGCCGCAGTGAATACACCGAAATGAAACTCAGTGAAAGACAAGTTATTAATTTATTGAATATTCATTTTTACTTACAAATTTTCACATTAAATGTTGAAAGTGTCCCCCCTTTTGTTGAATACACAATTCAATTCGTCTAATCATGTTTTCAAACACAAGCTGTAACATTTCTTCTGTAACAGAAGCAGTGAAAGTGGATATTGCACTTTTCAATTCATCGATGGATTTTGGACGGTTTTAATAGACAGTTGTTTTCGCTGCACCCCAGCAGAAAAAGTCAGGTGGCGTTAGGACAGGCGATCGTGGAGGCAGAAGTCCCTGTGAAATTATGCGATTACCAAAAACACACAGCAAACAGTGACATTAAAACGCGAGCTGTATGCGAGGTTGCACCATCTTGTTGAAAATAACCGTTCAGTATTTCACTTAACACAAGTTCTATGAATGGGTACAGAATATCACTGCAGTATCGTTGTGCGTTTATTGTCTCGTTGAAAAATATGGGACCTACAATCCGACGTCTAGAAATTGCAATCCAAACTCCTATTTTTACAGAATGAAGTGGTTCCTCATGAATACACAATGAATTTGCATTACTCCACATACGAGAATTTTACGAGTTCATGTGCCCGGATAAATGAAACCACGCCTCATCAGTGAAAAACGTTTCATTAAGAATATCCCTTCCATTTTGTAGAAGGAAATTTTTGAACCATTGACATGATCAGTATTTTTCAGTTCTTGCACGACTGCCACTTTGTATGAGAAAAGTTCTAACTTTTTCCTTACAGCTTTGTGGGCCGTTCCGACACTAACATCGATTTTCTGGTCGAGTTTTCTTACTGACTTGTTCGGATTCATGGACATTTTATCGGAAATATCGAGTAGTTTATCCTCAGACAAAACGATAGGACGAACACTTCTCGGTGCAGCTGTCACTGAACCCGTACTTGGAAATTTGTTAATAAAATCTCGCACAGTATCGCGATGTGGGAGTGTTGTCTCTGGAAAACTGAATTAAATGTCTGAGGAACTGAAACTATGTATTTACCGCCAGCTTTGAACACTTGTTCGACTAAAAACACACGTTTTTCAATGGTTACCATTTTAACAGTGACAAACGAAACAAACGAACAAAGTAACTAAACTTAAACGTTTACGTCAGCACGTAAAGAAGCACACCAACGATACTACTGACGCTAGCTGAGATAAACGAAACAGTGGAATGTTGGGAGAGTCCACTTGAAGGGAAGTAACCCAGACAGGCGAACAATCTTACGGCACGCCGGGCTAACAATCATACGGCACTGCGGAAGACTTTCTGAACACCCCGTAGAAGTATAGAATCTGCCTGTTGCCTTTCAACCACGGTACGCAATATATCATGTGAGAAAAGAGCAAACCTGTGCTAAGAAATTTGGTCTGTAATTTTGAGGGTCCGTTCTTTTACACTTCTTACACACAGGAGTCATCTGCGCTTTCTTCCAATTACATATGCGCCGACCGAGAGATTCGCGATAAATGGAAACTAAGTATGGGGCCAATGACGTAGAGTACTCTCTGTAAAACCGATTTGGGATTCCAATCGGATATGACAACTTATTTGTTTTCAATTCTTTCAGTTGTTTCTCTAAGCCGGGGATGCTTATTATTCTGTCGACCATACGGGACTGTGTGCGATGGTCAAACGACGGTACGTTTGTACGATTCTCCTGCGTGAATTGCCGGCCGAAGTGGCCGTGCGGTTCTAGGCTCTGCAGTCTGGAACCGCGAGACCACTACGGTCGCAGGTTCGAATCCTGCCTCGGGCATGGATGTGTGTGATGTCCGAGGTAGGTTAGTTAGGTTTAACTAGTTCTAAGTTCTAGGGGACTAATGACCTCAGAAGTTGAGTCCCATAGTGCTCAGAGCCATTTGAACCTGCGTGAATTATTTTTTAAAAGTGGAATTTAAAACTTCGGCCGTCCTTTTGCTATCCTCTACTGCCAAACTAGACTGGTCAACGAGTGACTAGATGGAAGCCTTAGACCCGCTTAGAGATTTTACACAGGACCAGAATTTTTTCGGGATCTCCGCCAGATCTTTAGCCAAGGTGTGACGGTGGTAGTTTTTGCTTGATTCGATCATAGATCTTTTCACAGACGCATGAATCTCTAACTAATATTGGCCTGCCGTTATTTTCGCGTCCTCTTTTGAACCGAGAGTGCAACAGCCTTCGCTTCCTCAGAATTTTCCGAATTTCGTTGTTAAACCACTGTGGGTCTTTGCCGTCCTTAACCCGCTTACTAGGCATATACTTGTCCAGAACACGATTATATCCGTTTAAACTTTGCTCATAATTCCTCTGTAGCCATTATTCTGGAACTAAATGACTGCAGTTCATTGTCTAAATGAGATGCGAACAACAGCTCAGCTGCTCTTTCTATCAGGAACAATCTCCTAGCCCTCTCGACCGATTCATTAACTCTCGTAACCGTAGTCGCTGTGATGACATCATGATCGCTAATCCTCGTCTTTACACTGGCGCCATCGATATCATCCGGCCTGTGTATAGCTACAAGGTCCAAGGTACTTCCATTGTGTGTTAGCTGCAAAACTAGCTGCTCAAGACAATTTTCGGAAAACGTTCAAAGGTACTTCACAAGACTGTCTGTCTGTAACCCCTGCAATGAATCCATACTCGTCCCAGTCTGTACTCGGTAGGTTAAATTCAGCAACAACGAGTATTACGTGACATGGGTATTTATGCACTACTGTCCATACACCCTTTGCATGACTCTAGAACTGTTACTGCGGAGTCGGGTGGTCGGTAAAAACATCCAGCAATTTACTTGATTTCACCTAGACCTGTTATGTGTGATCAGGTAACTTCTCTGTCACAACTGCAACCTCAGTATGAAAAATTCTGCACTACTGGTTATTAAAATTGCAACGTCGTGAAGGATACCAAATAACGAAGTCTAACTTATTGTGTTTTTACGTACCGTAGGAAGAGTACACCATAAAATATGTAGGTGATTTAGGGATGTAAAGGATGCGAAATTCAGTACACAGACCTGCGAGGTCTGACAGCAATAACGAAACAGGCCCTGCTGGACACTGATTCGAACTGAGCCTGGATGACAGGACTGATATGACATCCCGCACAGTTTCGCTTCTACGCCAGAGTCCCATCAACAGTGGCAGCTGAAGAGTGGTGGCGTTCAGTGTCACATCAACTCTTCACAGAGTGGGACAGAGACCCTGAGAACTTGCTGGCCATGGCAGCAATGAGAACCCCCTGTATCAAGGTAGGAATAGACAGCATAGTCAGCACGTGTTGAAAGATAACGTCACGAAATCCTCCATGAAAAGAGCGCAGCTATCGGTCTTAACACGTTAGAGATGTAACGGCTGCTGTCCAAATTATCGGCTATGTGAACCACAGGTTATTGTGTTGTGTACCCAATGGCACCCAGTACCATCACGCCAGCAGCTGAGGCCATACGACGATGAGCAACGCAATCTCAAAAAATTCGTTCTCATAGCGTTCCCATCCACGAACACATCCGTGGTGGTGCTGTACGCATATGTGGTACTCGTCCGAAAAAAGGACGTCACTCCGCCACGGTGACCAGTGTTGTCGTTGGCCGGCACCATTGTTGACGCACCTCTGTTTCTGCTGCCGTGTCAATGGAAACAGCGACAGCAGTCGCCGTGTTAACAGCCCGTGGTTCTCCTGATGTCGCACTGTTCTGTGTATGTCTTGACTCAAGATATTGACGACTGATCGATCCTACACAGCAAAGCGAATAATACACTATGTGATCAGAAGTATCCGGACACCTGACTGAAAATGACTTACAAGTTCATGGCGCCCTCCATCGGTAATGCTGGAATTCAGTATGATGTTGGCCCACCTTTAGCCTTGATGACATCTTCCACTTTCGGAGGCATGTGTTCAGTCAGGTGCTGGAAGGTTTCTTGGGGAATGGCAGCCCATTCTTCATGGAGTGCTGCACTGAGGAGAGCTATCGATTTCGGTCGGTGAGGCGTGGTACATCCCAAAGGTGTTCCATAGAATTCAGGCCAGGACTCTGTGCAGACCAGTCCATTACAGGGATGTTATTGTCGTGTAACCACTCCGCCACAGACCGTGCATTATGAACATGTGCTCGATCGTGTTGAAAGATGCAATCGCCATCCCCAAATAGCTCTTCAACAGTGGGAAGCAAGAAGGTGCTTACAGCATCAATGTAAGCCTGTGCTGTGATACTGCCACGCAAGACAACAACGGGTGCAAGCCTCCTCCATGAAAAACACGACCATACCATAACGTCAAAGGCTCCCAATTTTACTGTTAGGACTACACGCGCTGGCATATGACGTTCACCGGGCATTCGCCATATTCACACCTGTCATCCGGTCGGCACATTGCATACCGTGATTCGTCACTCCAAACAAAGTTTTCCCACAGTTGAATCGTCCAACATTTACTCTCCTTACACCAAGCGAGGCGTCTTTTGGCATTTACAGGCGTGATGTGTGGCTTATGAGCAGCCGCTCGAACATGAAATGCAAGTTTTCTACCTCCCGTGTAACAGACATAGTACCTGCAGTGGATCCTGACGCGGTTTGGAATTCCTGTGTGATGATCTGGATAGACGTCTGCCTATTAACATTACGATCCTCTACAACTGTCGGCGGTCTCTGCCAGTCAACAGACGAGGTCGGCCGGTACGCTTTTGTGCTGTACATGTCCCTTCACGTTTCCACTTCACTACCACATCGGAAACAGTGGACCTAGGAGTGTGGAAATCTCGCATACAGAGGTATGATACAAGTGACACCCAATCAACTGACCACGTTCGAAGTTCGTGAGTTCTGCGGAGCGCCCCATTCTTCTCTCTCATGATGTCTAATCGCTACTGAGGTCGCTGATATGGAGTACCTGGCAGTAGGTGGCAGCACAATCCACCTAATATGAAAAAAGTATGTTTCTGGGGGTGTCCGGATACTTTCGATCACATAGTGTTTGTCCTCTCGAGTGTTAGTCGCGTGGGGCCACTGAGAGCCAGTATGGCGTTAAGTATAGTCCGCCTCAGCCGGTATTAACATGGCAGTTGTGGAGTCCCGGCCAATGTGACCAGCAGCATCGCGGAATGGTAACGCACGGTCTCCATAGGAGGCGATCTTGCTGCTGCCGATTTCGGAAACGTCCTGGCACACATGTCTCCTACTAACATTAAAATTCGAATTCCGAGTGCGACACCCGCTGCGTAATCTTCCGTCACATACAGAATGTAGACGGCATTTTTCCTACGTACTTCGTGCTGCGACACTAAAATCAATTGCATACCCATCCATGTAGTACACTTAAGGCCAGTTTGAAGTTTGCTACATGCCGTATTCCAGTGGCTAGAAGTGTACGAATCCAACCTCAGGGAGCCAGATCGATAAAACTCAAGAATCAGTCAAACAAGTGTTTTGTAAGCTTCCCTTTCGTTGAATTACTTTTCTTCCAGTGATTTACAGCCTGACATCTACGTTTCCTAGAACAAGTTTTGTGCGTTACATGCTTTGCGATCTCATGGACGGTTATTGCTAGATACTGTACGGTTGTTACTGTTTCTAGAGAAACATTGCTAACAGAGAAATCGAACACTAACTTATGTATATGGAACACTTTACATTTGTTTACTTTCACTATCAACTGGCAATCACCGCACTAATCGTCGATCCTCTGCAACGCTTCTTGCGCTTGCGATAGTCCTCTAATGTAATCTCCCTATATACATTGTCCGCGGAGAGCCTAACAGACGTTCCAGAGTTATGAACTAGTGTCAACAATAACGGTCGTTTCACACGTCTTTAGGATGCCCCCAAACTATCATTACATCTTTCTATTTCATTGCCTATCTTAAATTATTCCCATGTAAATTACCTGTGCGAATCTGTATACTTCGTGTCTCCCGTACCGGTATTTTACTATACTTGTGACAGACCTCTAAAATCTTTGGACGTCCTCAGTCAGGCTGCAACGGAAATAACCCTGGAGAGGTAATCTACAAATCTGTACTAGTATCTCTTGCCGTCTTTAGTTATCTGATGCACCGTATTATGGCACACATCTGAGTCCTGTCTTTAGTTCGGTTAGCCTTAGGTATTTATTCGATATGACAGGCTTCAGAAATTTTCCACTATTGCCGTAATCACATATGGGCGGGTTCTTTGCCCTTTTTATGGGCATTTTGTAGCATTTATTGACATTTAGACAGAACTGCCATTTAGTACTCAAAGTGCAAGTAGCCTCTAAATCTTTCTGCAATACTGTACGTTCGTCAATTACGATTTATTTGAAAACGACATTGCGGTATCGTCAGAAATAAAATGTAAGGTTCAACAGACAGTCTGTGACTGAAAAGTCATATTACCGCCTTGAGCTGGCGATAAAATTCTTTATTTGCACAATGAGTTTCGGTCGCCTGACTATCATCAGCTACATAAAACTATTCACAGCATCATCTTAGGCCAAATATAAAATTATTATCGACATTTGATAAAACTATGACTTATACACTGTTATCATATCGTAATATAAATCACATCATCATATTCTAATTGACCTTCTGTGATTATTATCTATAATCGATCTTCTGAGATTGTTATTAATGTTTACTGATAGCAATCTCCATGTCATTTGTGTTCCTTGAGGCATATGCGATACTGCTTCCTTCTCTATTGAACGTTCATTATTCCGCTTAGCGTACCAACTTTTCGAAAAGTCAGTCGTGTTTTCTGTGAGAAAAGTAGTTACCATGAGTATCTCATTCGTAAAGTTTTATTCTGTGTGATACCGTGATGATGTTACAAACTTTCGTGGGTGAAGGAGAAGGGTAAATGTATCAATTTGAGGTAAGGGACCCTGGTCCGAAAACAACCGTGTTGAAAGTTACCAAAAATCGTTCTAATACCTCTAATAAACTTTGGCTCGAAAATGCATACCTTAAGAGTTAAGACCACTTCTTCATATCCGCTACTATGTAACACACCTCTTCAACTGAACAATTGCGCATAGCCTTAAGGCACACATTTCAGAGTCCATATTTCGTAGATATTTTTTTCCTAATTTGTTACGTACTGCTTCATCCAAAAACATGGAAACCAAAGAGCTTGCATTAGAAGAGATGTGTTTCACACTTTCGAAGATGAAAAAGTGCTCGTAGCTCTTACGATATATGTTTTAGAGTCGATGTTTACTAGAAATTTTTCTCTTGTTTTCGACCATACTAACACCTCTGAAAGTTGTCTACCCAACAGTCGTAGCAAAAATACTACCCATACATGTATTCCATCGTCAGAGGTATCAGAACGAGTTTCGCTTATACCATTCGACTCGTTCGTTTCCAGGTTCCCTTACCTCAAACTGATACATTTATCCTTCTCCATCATCCTTGAAAATTTGTAACATCAACACGATCATCACGGAATCACCCTTTACACAGTCAAGAATCGAGAAAAAAATTATCACCGTGGATAACAGTTGCGATCGTTGACTGAATAAAATTGTTCTCAGCTACTCGAATCAGTTAAAAACATGGTAACAAATTTCTTCTGTGAGGGAATACAAAACCTGACACGTCAAAGAACCAGAAACAGTGAGTTAATGGAGATATATAAAGAGATAAATTTCCGTCTCATCCCGTCCCGTTCGCTGTGCAGCTGCATCAACATTAAGCCTGCTCAGAACTTTCAACCAGCGTCAAAGCGGATTTTTGATTGAGTTCAAATTCCCGCCCAGAAGTCGTCCATTAACTCGCCCTGTCCTGGATTGAAAGGATTTAGCCGAAGTAACGGAAGAAGAATAGTCATGACTGCATGCCGGAAAACTGTTCATAAATTCAGCTGGAACACAACCTACTTTTGCCTCTGCCTTCTTATCACAATATAAAATACACTCAAGCATCACGTACGATGGAGTCCTCTTGAAAGTGTGTGAATCCATGTGTTAGGGGACAATGTCGTATTCGGAGGTGGGTAGAGTTACTTCGGGTCGTTGGTGTTACCGTTATGACGAACGCCTAGGCCAGATAGATGGCTTCATCAACAGCAGTATATTGTACCCTGCTGCCACCCGGCCTGCCCCCCCCCCCCCCCCTCTCTCTCTCACCCAGCTGCATGGGGCTTTCTGACTCAACAGCGAAATGAAAAACTGCAGGTTTCATTGTGCTATGTGATGTTCCCTCCTTTGCTGCTTGGTCTGTTTGTTCATTTTCCCTAAATTCCCACATAAACTGGTACTGAGCAAAATTATTCACGCTTTCCTTGCTGATGATGATATTTTTGTTAAGTAAAATATATCATTTAGTGTGCACTTGACCAGACTTTTCAATCAATCCCATGAGTCCAGTTTTGTTAATAAATTATTCGTTCGCAATAGGCAGTATGTCGAGTTTTGGCGGGGTAAAATTGGCCTGTTGTTTTTTTGATAGGAAGAGTGGAAACTAAGATTCAACGTCCCGTCGACTATGGGGTCGTTAGAGAGGGAGCACAAACATACTGGGAATTGATAGAGAAGGAAATCGGCCAAGTCCTTTTCAAAGGAACCATGCCCGTCGATGATGAGCTCATTAAAGGCAAAGCACAAACTCAGACTGGACAAGGATGAAGAAGGAAATCGGCCACGTCCTTTTCAAAGGAACGATGCCGGTACTTGCTTTATTTAGGAAAACAATGAAAAACTTAATGTGAATGGCCAAATGGAGACTGAAGCCCTGTTGCCGGCCGTTGTGACCGAGCTGTCCTAGGCGTTTCAGGGCGGAACCGCGCTGCTGCTACGGTCGCAGGTTCGAATCCTGCCTCGGGCATGGATGTGTGTGATGATGTCCTTAGGTTAGTTAGGTTTAAGTAGTTCTAAGTCTAGGGGACTGATGACCTCAGATGGTAAGTCCCATAGTGCTTAGAGCCATTTGAAGCCCTGTTCCTCCAGAATCTTAACCAAGGCGCTACCTCCTTCGCTTGTTTCTCTAGAGAATACTTTGCTCTTAAGACTCCCAAGGTGATGTTCTTTAGTCTTCAACAGAAACCGCAATTACATGCAAACTTTGTATGACATACAAAACATGTAACAAAGACCTATCTGAAAGTAACGCACAATACACTGTTCTCGGTAATAATAAGCACAATGGCTGTAAACTGCTTTAGCACCTGACGTGTCCCTAATCTTTTTTTCTGTTGTTTCAGGTAAGCCTCCGCGGATGATTGACATGACAGCCTACTGTACCAACGTGCAGTGATGAAATTCCTCTACATATCGACGGATAACTCGCCAACATTTGCTCACAGTATGCTGTGGTACCGTAATGGGACAACGCAATGAATCGAAGTCAAGTGTGCCTCTAACTCATACTCTTCAACACCGTGTTTCCACCATAAAGAACCATCCGCTTTCAAGCACACCGAGAGGAATCATTACTGAAAAAAATTACATCAGTTCATTGATGTACTCATTTAAGTGGGACATGCATCACCAATCCACAGGTCATGGGGCACTCTAACAATTGCCACATAAAACTTTTCCTTTTTTCCGAGAAGAAATAATTTGTTTACACACGTGGGCCAACAGAATGACTCCGGAAAGACAAAAAAAAAAAAAAAAGAAGACAACTTAGAGATGCTATATGCGGGGGTACAGACAGACAGTCATGCGTAATACTTATGGACACGTTTTCTGAAAACTGTCTTCAGTAGTCAGCTCAGCAGCCCACACGCAATGTAAATATCTTAGATGTTGTAGCTACAAATAGGCCGGACCTTACCGAAAAAGTCAGTATAGAAATTGAGATTAGCGATCATTATTTCATTATAACAATTATGATTATGAAAGTTAATACGAGGGTTGGAACTTTAATAGTGGCAACTATTTATTTACACCTCGTACAAAATAGATACGCGTTTCAAAGTTGAACTGATCTTCAGAGTAGTCGCCAGAATTGTGTATAACCCGTTGCCATCGATGTGAAAGACGTACGCTGCTCTTAGCAGTGCTTCTTGTGTTGGCAGTTCGAGCGGCGCGGTCTATTGTCCGACAAATTTGTAGCAGTTCTGAAGCGAATGCCGTGAAGTGTTTCCTTCAGTTTAGAAGTCGAGTTGAACTTACGAGGGCTTAAGTCAGGGAAGTGCAGTAGGTTGTATAGAACTTAGGAGCCCCATCAGTCAAACAAATCAGTAACAAACAGCTTGCAGCTTTCCTTATTGATTTGTGCTTCACTTTTTCACATCAGTCATCCTGCGCCATGTGACTCATCATTACAGCTGAAATTATATAGTACTGTGGTCTAACCGTAGGTGGCAGGGCAATCGCTATAAGTATAATCCCTGCACAGTAAGGCTCATTTTCGCAGCTGCTGCCATTACGTGAACAAACAACATGGAGCTTGATCATCAAGCACAGCGCTGTACGACGTGGTTTCTGTGGAAGGAGGGAGTAAATTCTGCGGATATGCAAATGCGATCGGTGGCATTGTGTGGAGATTGTGTACGTCACGAAATGTCTTACTTGAAGACATCACTAGTCCCCATACGAGTCTGAAAACCGCTGCTGTCAAGAGGAACAGGGCTGTCCATCTACATCTACATCCATACTCCGCAAGCCACCTGACGATGTGTGGCGGAGGATTCCTTGAGTACCCCTTCTATTCCAATCTCGTATTGTTCGTGGAAAGAAAGATTGTCGGTATGCCTCTATGTGGGCTCTAATCTCCCTGATTTTATCCTCATGGTCTCTTTGCGAGATATACGTAGGAGGGAGCAATATACCGCTTGACTCCTCGGTGAAGGTATGTTCTCGAAACTTCAAGAAAAGCCTGTACCGAGCTACTGAGCGTCTCTCTTGCAGAGTCTTGCACTGGAGTTTATCTTTCATCTCCGTAACGCTTTCGCTATTACTAAATGATCCTGTAACCTACCGCGCTGTTCTCCGTTGGATCTTCTCTATCTCTTCTATCAACCCTACCTGGTACGGATCACACACCGGTGAGCAGTATTCAAGCGGTGGGCGAACAAGTGTACTGTAACCTACTTCCTTTCTTTTCGGACTGCATTTCCTTAGGATTCTTCCAATGAATCTCATTCTGGCATCTGCTTTACCGAAGATTAATTTTATATGGTCATTCTATTTTAAAACACTCCAAATGCCTACTCCCAGATAATTTATGGAATTAACTGCTTCCAGTTGCTGACCTGCTATATTGTAGCTAAATGATAAGGGATCTTTCTTTCTATGTATTCGCAGCACATTACACTTGAGATTCAATTGCTATTCCCTGCACCACGCGTCAATTCGTTGCTGATCCTCCTGAACTTCAGGACAATTTTCTATCGTTGCAACCTCTCGATATACTACAGCATCCTCCACAAAAAGCCTCAGTGAACTTCCGATGTCATTCACAAGGTCATTTATATATATTGTGAATGGCAACGGTCCTACGACACTCCCCTGCGGCACACCCGAAATCACTCTTACTTCGGAAGACTTGTCTCCATTGAGAATGACATGCTGCGCTCTGTTATCTAGCAACTCTTTAATCCAATCACACAATTGGTCTGATAGTCAATATGCTCTTACTTTGTTCATCAAACGACTGTGGGAAACTGAATCGAACGATTTGCGGAAGCCAAGAAACTCAGCATCTACCTGGGAACCCGTGTTTATGGCCCTCTGAGTCTCGTGGACGAATAGCGCGAGCTGGGTTTCACACGATCGTCTTTTTCGAAGCCAATGCTGATTCCTACAGAGTAGATTTCAAGTCTCCATAAAAGTCATTATATTTGAACATAATACGTGTTGTGACTTGGCGAGACAGCCAAGCCACTATGAGGTAGCCGAAAGGCACGCGTTTAGGCTCACGCAGGCTGGCGTGAGGTCTGGAACAGTTAAAAGGAGTTGAGTCTAGTAAAAAAAGTACGTAGCTTCTGGAATACTTAACTTTAATCCATAATTGGTGAACATCGGTCTGACGGTACATGCATCACAAGATAAATAGCAAATGATAATGGTGCATTGCTAGGTCGTAGCAAATGACGTAGCTGAAGGCTTTGCTAACTATCGTCTCGGCAAATGAGAGCGTAATTTGTCAGTGAACCATCGCTAGCAAAGTCGGCTGTACAACTGGGGTGAGTGCTAGGACGTCTCTCTAGACCTGCCGTGTGGCGGCGCTCGTTCTGCAATCACTAATAGTGGCGACACGCGGGTCCGACGTATACTACCGGACCGCGGCCGATTTAAAGGCTACCACCTAGCAAGTGTGGTGTCTGGCGGTGACACCACAATACGTGTTCCAAAATTCTACAACTGATCGACGTTAGAGATATAGGTCTACAGTTCTGCGCATCTGTTCGACGTCCCTTCTTGAAAACGGGGTGACCTGTGCCCTTTTCCAATCTTTTGGAACGCTACGCTCTTCTAGAGACCTACGGTACACCGCTGCAAGAAGGGGGGCAAGTTCCTTGGCGTACTCTGTGTAAAATCGAACTGGTATCACATCAGGTCCAGCGGCCTTTCCTCTTTTGAGTGATTTTAATTGCTTTTCTATCCATCTGTGATCTAATTCGATATCTAAAATTTTGTCATCTGTGCGACAGTCTAGAGAAGAAACTACAGTGCAGTCTTCCTCTGTGAAACAGCTTTGGAAAAAGACATCAGTATTTCGGCTTTTAGTCTGTCATCCTCTGTTTCAGTACCATTTTGGTCACAGAGTGTCTGGACAATTGGTTTTGATCCACCTACCGCTTTGACATAAGATCAAAATTTCTTAGGATTTTCTGCCAAGTCAGTACATAGAACTTTACTTTCGAATTCGTTGAACGCCTCTCGCATAGCCCTTCTGACTCTACATTTCGCTTCGTGTAATTTTTGTTTGTCTGCAAGGCTTTGGCTATCTTGATCATATTGCGTATTCTCCTCTCAGGTACTGATAGTAGGTGGGAAAATGTGCTGTACTCTGCAGGGATTACACTTTAGTACCTTTCCTGCCACCTACCGGTTAGTCCAAGTACTACAGACTTACAACTGTAATGGCGAGTGAAATAGCGTGCCATGACTGATGGAAAAAATGAAGTGTGAATTAATATGGAACGCCCCTCGTAGATGAAAGTTAACTGCCAGTCCCTGAACGATTCGTCAACCCTCTGCAGGTCTTCCTACGTTTCTCCGAACTATCCGATAGACATCTTCCGCGAACGCGCCAACAGAGCTGCCGGCGTTACCTATTAGATAATTTATTTGCCAACAGTAACGGCCTTCTCACAATCCCTTTGGGTACTCGTGAAATTACCACTACATCTTTCGACTTCTTCCCTTTAAGAACGACTTGCACAGTTGTCTCTTTTAAACGATTCCTACGTAAGTTACCTTAAAGTGTCTGAACACTTTGCTCATGCCGTGTCAGTGTTTTACGATCCTAGCAAAAGATCTCGGAAACCATTCGAAGTCTTCGGACAGGCTAACGAGATGAGGTTAACGTACAAAACTGCACCAGGCTCTTGTACAGTCTTTAGCTGTCTGACGCACGGCAAAAACCCAGGATCGTTCCAGACATCTAAGTCTTGTGGTCGCCTTCTCTAGTACTAAACATGACCATTCCATTCCTCAGTTCAATTACCCGTAGACATTTATTCGGTGTGACTGGCTTCAGAAGTTTGCTACTGTTGTAGTCTGATATTATAGGGTTCTTTAACAAGTTTATGGACGGTATCTGGTATTCATTCATGTTCATAGCGAACTGCCATTTAGCACACGAAGTGTAAATAGTCTCTAAATCGTTCTGCATTTCCGTACGTTCTTCGAGTCATTTTTTTTTTTGCCTTGAAACGATTGTGCAGTATCGCCAGTAATAAAATGTAGAGATCAGAAGATCTCTGATTGTTATTAATATATACTGAGGGCATTATCAGTCTCATTGGTATTCCTTGAGCATATCAGAGACTTTTCTATTGAACATTCGAAGTGCTCATTGGTATTCCTTGAGCATATCAGAGATATTTCTGTTGAACATACGAAGTGCTGATTTTTTTTTTTTCTAAAAGGCAATAGTTTACGTGTGAAAGACGTAGGTGCCATAATTATCTTATTCCTGAACAATTTTATACAAGGCAACTATCGCTTTCACTCACTAAAATTAATGAATTGTTGTCCTAACGTCATTCAAATTTGTGTTTTAAATTACTTATTAATATAGGGAGAGAGACAGATTGATGCCATCATTGGGAAGGCAGCCTTAAAATTTTGGCTTGGCTGAACTGGTTAGCCATGGGTCAATGGAAAAGAAAGCAGTTCCAGTTACACTTGCTTCAGAGAAGAAAAATCACTCGTAAATTTGCCGTGGCGACGTTGTTCTACAATTCATTTTTAGTGAGTGACATTCGTAGTGTAACATCTACAGGGGAATTCCTGGCCACCAAATATGCACATTATGACTTTAGGAGAGATGTCAGTTCATCGCTGAAAACGCAGCTTGTAATAACTGTCCAACAGAATTCACTTTTTACGTACACTCATGTTTAGAAAAAACAGAACACCTTGAACGACTGGAGATAGGACATTCATATTCTCAAGACATGTACATTGGTATGTTCTGCAGAAATGATTAGCATTTGAACCATGTCGGCCCGCGTTTTCTAGGTCAACATCGATATCACGGCGCAACACCACCCACCAGTAAAATGCGCCTGCGGTCCTCGTTGTTGCTATAAACCGAAGGTAATGAATCAGTGTGACTTCAGCAGACCTGCAGGATGCCACGCAGGCGTATGGGCGAACAGTACCGTCAAATCAGCGAGTTTGAAGGAGGGCGCATTATTGGCATGAGAGAATGTGATGCATCCATCTGGCAAATTGCTGCACGTATGTGTTGAAGTGTTTCGGCAGTGCAGCGCGTGTGTAGATGGTTCAGGGAATCCCGTCCAAACATGACGAGATGGGTCAGGTCCCTCCACCCAGAACATCCCCCCGAGAAGATCGACAGCTCATCCGAATGGCATTGCAGGACAGATCTGCGTCCTCCTCGGCTCAGGCGCAACAGTGGAACACTGTGACACATCGTCCACAGGGGCGAAGTCCGTCGCCATTTATTACAGCATGGGTTACGTGCGCGTCTTCCACCTCTCCGCCTATCATTGACAAATGTGTAGAAATATGCTAGATGGCAATGGTCTGTGTAAAGATGTCACTGGGGATGGGAAGTGCGTCAGGTAATATTTTCGGACGAATCTAGGTTCCGTTTGTTTGAAAATGATGGCCGCAGCCGGCCGATGTGACCGAGCGGCTCTAGGCGCTTCAGTCGGGAACCGCGCTGCTGCTGCTGTCGTAGGTTCGAATCCTGCCTCGGGGATGGATGTGTGTGAAGTCCTTAGGTTAGTTAGGTTTAAGTAGTTTAAGTCCTAGGCTACTGATGACCTCAGATGTCAAGTCCCTTAGTGCTCAGAGCCATTTGAACCATTTGATGGCCGCAGTTTGGTTCGCCACAGACAGGGGGAGCGGCATCACTGTGACTGCATTCGCACAAGACATACCGCACCAACTCAAGGCATTACGGTGTGGGGTGCTATTGGGTACAACCACAACTCACAGTTGGTGTGTGTTCGGGATACTGAGATCAGTGTGACCTACGTGAATGACATCCCGCGCCCCGTAGGTATACCCTTTCTGCATAACAACCCAGACGCCATTTTTCAAGAAAGTAATGCACAACCACATGTTGCTGTATGAACACTTGTCTTCATGGTTTCACGGGATGTCAGCCTTTTGCCCTGTTCCGCCAGATCACCAGTCTTGTCACAAATCGAAAATTTATCGGATGTGGTGAAACGACAGGTGCTATGACCCTCAATGCCAACCACCACAGATGAACACTGAAACCAGATGGATGCAGTACGGCCGGCCGGTGTGGCCGAGCGGTTCTAGGCGCTTCAGTCTGGAACCGCGCGACCGCTACGGTCGCAGGTTCGAATCCTACCTCGGGCATGAATGTGTGTGATATCCTTAGGTTAATTAGGTTTAAGTAGTTCTAAGTTCTAGGGGACTGATGATCTCAGATGTTGAGTCCCATTGTGCTCAGAGCCATTTGAACCATTTGATGCAGTATGGAGGCCTTGCCTTTACGCGTCCACGCCGTCACGCGTGGCAGACCCTGTGTCTACTAGACAACAGGACACATGCTGAACCGAGGTGACTGAAATGCTAATCATTTCTACTGAACATACTAATGTACACTCCTGGAAATGGAAAAAAGAACACATTGACACCGGTGTGTCAGACCCACCATACTTGCTCCGGACACTGCGAGAGGGCTGTACAAGCAATGATCACACGCACGGCACAGCGGACACACCAGGAACCGCGGTGTTGGCCGTCGAATGGCGCTAGCTGCGCAGCATTTGTGCACCGCTGCCGTCAGTGTCAGCCAGTTTGCCGTGGCATACGGAGCTCCATCGCAGTCTTTAACACTGGTAGCATGCCGCGACAGCGTGGACGTGAACCGTATGTGCAGTTGACGGACTTTGAGCGAGGGCGTATAGTGGGCATGCGGGAGGCCGGGTGGACGTACCGCCGAATTGCTCAACACGTGGGGCGTGAGGTCTCCACAGTACATCGATGTTGTCGCCAGTGGTCGGCGGAAGGTGCACGTGCCCGTCGACCTGGGACCGGACCGCAGCGACGCACGGATGCACGCTAAGACCGTAGGATCCTACGCAGTGCCGTAGGGGACCGCACCGCCACTTCCCAGCAAATTAGGGACACTGTTGCTCCTGGGGTATCGGCGAGGACCATTCGCAACCGTCTCCATGAAGCTGGGCTACGGTCCCGCACACCGTTAGGCCGTCTTCCGCTCACGCCCCAACATCGTGCAGCCCGCCTCCAGTGGTGTCGCGACAGGCGTGAATGGAGGGACGAATGGAGACGTATCGTCTTCAGCGATGAGAGTCGCTTCTGCCTTGGTGTCAATGATGGTCGTATGCGTGTTTGGCGCCGTGCAGGTGAGCGCCACAATCAGGACTGCATACGACCGAGGCACACAGGGCCAACACCCGGCATCATGGTGTGGGGAGCGATCTCCTACACTGGCCGTACACCACTGGTGATCGTCGAGGGGACACTGAATAGTGCACGGTACATCCAAACCGTCATCGAACCCATCGTTCTTCCATTCCTAGACCGGCAAGGGAACTTGCTGTTCCAACAGGACAATGCACGTCCGCATGTATCCCGTGCCACCCAACGTGCTCTAGAAGGTGTAAGTCAACTACCCTGGCCAGCAAGAACTCCGGATCTGTCCCCCATTGAGCATGTTTGGGACTGGATGAAGCGTCGTCTCACGCGGTCTGCACGTCCAGCACGAACGCTGGTCCAACTGAGGCGCCAGGTGGAAATGGCATGGCAAGCCGTTCCACAGGACTACATCCAGCATCTCTACGATCGTCTCCATGGGAGAATAGCAGCCTGCATTGCTGCGAAAGGTGGATATACACTGTACTGGTGCCGACGTTGTGCATGCTCTGTTGCCTGTGTCTATGTGCCTGTGGTTCTGTCAGTGTGAACATGTGATGTATCTGACCCCAAGAATGTGTCAATAAAGTTTCCCCTTCCTGGGACAATGAATTCACGGTGTTCTTATTTCAATTTCCAGGAGTGTATATGCCCTGTGAAAATGAACGTCCTTTCTCTAGTCGTTCAAGGTGTTCTTTTTTTTGTGAACATGAGTGTCTCTTTGGACAGTCTAGTATCTGCTGCACATACCTATTATTAACGGCATCTAATACATATAAGGTGTTTCAAAGTCTGTGCAACAATATCTAGAGGTGATAGATCACGGCATGGAGAATAACTTTTGTTGGAGGTAAAATGTTCGCTGAAGCATTTCAATCACACTGAGCATTCTTTGTTATTAGTTACGCCCCTCAGAGGTGACAAGGCGTAGGCAGTCTTTGGCATGCCACTGCCACGTGTGTAGGCTATAAAACAGTCGTCAGCTCTACGCGTATGGACAGAATTAAAGTTCCTGATTCGCTTCTAAAATATTTTTCTCTGGTTAGAGATACTCGCGCTTAAGGTTTTCTTCTAGAAATCTGTCTGTATACTGGAGTGCTAGATGTACCACACCTGGTTTGTCGACTGTGCTGGTTCGATGAAATCTCGCAATCCCAGGGCTGGCGAATACTAAAGGACACCTATCGTCGTTGGGAAGCACCAGCTAAAGTTTTGTCTGGAAGAGAAGTTGTTCACCATGACGTGATCTATCACGTCTCTATACATTTGATGCGGAGACTTTGAAATACCCTGTACACTGGTTTTCTAGTTCATGCCAGAGACATCTGCAGATAACGTTCATTGGATTAACTATATGATCGTGACAATCAGCAAATAAATTTTGGAATTATGTAATGGTCAATGGCAATGTGCGTTACCTCTTAGGATGTCAAATTGATAGAGATTTGAACGAAAAGAAACAACCGACGGCTTTGGCAGCTGGAAACAGACCTCAATCTTAGAATGACAGATTTCAGATTTTCGTCGCAATGCTGATGGTGTAACCAGACAAGTAGCAGCAAGAATGCGACACGGATGTAACACGGTTTTACAGGCGCTATTCTCCAACATTGCGGGCGCTGTTAAAAGACCAAAAGTTCTAGTTTTCTTTGCAGCTTGAGAGGTGATGTGAGGACATCAGCACAAAATAATCATAGTTATTATCGTACCATTATAGTCACCGCTCTCGAGTCGACCGCACTTAATTTCGAAGTACAGTCATTAGGCGTAGTGGCGGTTGTACGGAGATACGAGCACACAATGCTTTATGGCACGGCCTCTTTCCCGAATGGAAGACCTAGTCACTGTACTTTGGAGTTTGCTATCAAGCCAAGTGCGCAGTAAGGGTGATATTCAGTTTTATCTGGGGTGTCTGAAACGGAAAGACGACATGAAAGCCTCTTTCATAAACGAAGGTGACATCACTGCAATACAGTCTAGAGCCATTGTCTCGCAAACGCTTCTCGGAATCACTGAAATATATTCGCATCAACACAGAGGAACACTGTCACACATGTGAAAGATGGATGCAGAAGATCTTGGAAGTCTAACGTCGTCCCGTTGTAAATTTCTCTATTGTCCTTTACCGAATGCTCTACGAGAACTCGCCAAGTCTCTTCTGTATAAGACCCTTGTTCTCATTTCCTCTCATCACTGGGCGATTTCACATACAGAAAACATAAAAATAATTGTATGGGAGGTAGACGTCAGTGGCATTGCAATTTCACTGATTCGAAAATTTGGCGATAAAAAACTACAGCACTGCTTATGAGGTTAAACAAATAATGTATGTAATAACTTCCCAAAGGTAAGCGCGACACAACAAATAATGTTACGTTAAAAATGTAATAACTTCCCAAAGGTAAGCACGACACAACAAATAATGTTACGTTAAAAATGGCACTTGCTTCATCTGAATGCAACTGTACGCGACTAAAAAGAAATTGACAAATAAATCAAACGGTATAATGCTATAGACGGCAAGTGCATGTAGTTTAATATCCCAATTCCCCATCTTCAGGCAAGTTTTGCGTATTTCCTTGGTGCTTTTCCTTTTTTCTGTTTTCTTATGATGTCAGCCATCAGATCCGCCTGACAGTGACGAAACGTCTAGTGTTCAAAATAGTTACAATTTGCAGCTTTTGTGTTTTGTTTTTCCTCATCTTAATTGAGAGAACTTTGGGCCTTTCAGACAGGAGATTTAAAGTGATTCTCTTACACATCTCTTTTAATTATCTCTTTTAATTATTGTTGACATGATAAGCATAATTTGTTCAAAACTTTTGCGCGTTCGTCTATAAATGCTTCAACTTTCAGTGAAAAACATCTTTGACAATCTCTTTTGACATAATCTTCGTTAGAACATGTGCTATCAGGAAAAATACTAATTAAAATCTGCTAATGGATGAAAGTTTCTCGATTTCCTTGCTGTGGCAGATTTGTTCGTGTACTCAAGCTTTCAGCGACTTCCTCTGTCGTCATCGTCAGGTGTTAATTACCGTACTAATAAGTAGTGTGTTACTCATAGAACAAGAATATCTGTGGAGTTACCGAAGTCTATTGCGGAAGTTGCCAACACTGAAAGGAGTGATATGTGTGTCTAAAGATGCTCAAAATGTTCAAATGTGTGTGAAATCTTACACACTACTTAACCTAAATTATCCTAAGGACAAACGCACACACCCATGCCGGAGGGAGGACTCGAACCTCCGCCGGGACCTGCCGCACAGTCCATGACTGCAGCGCGTTAGACCGCTCGGCCTAAAGATGCTTGTCTACATTTTACACTAAGACTGAAACTTTACTATTTCTCTCATCTACATCACTAAGCGATTTTTTTTCCCTAAATCACTTCAGGCAAATGCAGGGATGGTTCCTTGGAAATGGCACTGCCGGTTTCCTTCCCCAACCTTCCCTACTCCAATGGGTCCAATGACCACGCTGTTTGGTACTCTTGCCCAAATGAACCAACTAAGCGACTTTCTCGTAATGGAAATCGAGTTGCAGGTTGCCTATGTAACGGCTTCCAGGACCAATAAAAATATGATTTTCGCTATTGCGCATAATTATTGAACCAATTAAAAATATAAACGCTGTAGTAATATATTTATTAAGAGGTTAAAATCTTATACCATAAGTCAAACACATTAATACAAATATTAGAGTTAGAAACTGTGTCTTGAGCAGCGTAACTGACGCCTCGCAGTTACCCGGGTTTGATACGCCCAGTATTTCAGAATCAGAGGATCTAGTGGCTTCCAACAGTTAACACACAATTTCATACTATTCGGAAAGTTATCCTTGATGACACCTTCCACAACATAACGAAAGGAAAAAAGTTTATCGCTTATTAAATTTCGTTGTTCCAGCAAAATTTCAGCATCCAACATGATATTTTAATTTATTACTTCCTTACTGTTGACTCCATTCGCGACATAGTTTGCAGACAGTGTTTACGGTATATCACTCAATGCACGTGCAAGATTATATCGTTGTACGATACATACATCAGGAGATATATCGTCATAAGCGTGGAGATGCGTGAAAAACTCGTTTTTCCTTACAATGAAACACAAATTACCCAGGTTATATTCACCTGGTTTTTCATAATGAGAGCACTTAGCGACTTACAACAAACATTAGCATAATTTATAACCTTTTCTAATTTTTTTCTCCCTTACAAGCTTAACATAAAATATTTAACACATTAACACATTTGTAAAGTGCGTTTGAAGCTGTGTTACAGTTGAGAGTTTCATTCTTTAAAGAGTCGGGTGGTTTACCGGTTTACCCTATTTCTACACATTTATTAGTAACACCAGTGATCAGAGACTGTTGCCTTTACTGACGCAAATCGAAATGCGACAGAGTTGCTTTTAATACGTAAGTTCCATAATGGTATAATTCCACTTATCATACCAGAAAGAGCTGCTTAATGTGTTGAAAATATCGTAGGGCTAATTTATGCGATTGTATGT
This sequence comes from Schistocerca piceifrons, assembly GCF_021461385.2. Lineage (NCBI taxonomy): Eukaryota > Metazoa > Arthropoda > Insecta > Orthoptera > Acrididae > Schistocerca > Schistocerca piceifrons. The sequence goes on along the minus strand of NC_060142.1, from coordinate 282,290,559 downwards.
TCATATATTTACGAGACAAGTGCTAGATAAATTTGGCAGTATTGGAGTGTGCTGTCAGTGAATCCGAGCAATTTAAACCAACGGATAAAATTTATATATGACAGTCTTAGTCATTACATGCGAACTACGTAGATCTCCTAAGCACGGTTCTCACTTTAAAGCAATCACAATACGAAACTGTAGTACTAGCACCAATGTCATAGTGAATGAGAATATATGATTAATAACACAGCTCCGGAAAAATGAATGAAGACGAAACATACGGAACCCGACTGGGAAAACACAAAATTTCGTACCTGAAAATATTTCATTGCGCGAAAAATCGCTAACTCGCTGCATCTTGTAGTTCAAAATTCATTTTTTTTTTTTTTTTGTTCGGAACATTTCCATGCTGGCGTTCTAGGAAGCAGCCTCGCAATGGCGAGGCAGCATCTATGCATATTACCACATTAAAGTCCCCCAAAAGGACTCGCACTCCGGAGGACGACGTTTCTATTCCACATTCGGCCATCATGATTTAGGTTTCTGTGATTTCCCTAAGTCGCTCCAGGCAAATGCCGGGATGGTTCCTTTGAAAAGGAACGGCTGATTTTTTCCACAATCCTTCACACAATCAGATCTTGTGCTCCGTTTTTAATTATCTCGATATCGAAGGTAAACCCTAATCATGCTTCTTTCCTTTGAAGCCACCTGCGTATTTTTCTGTTTGGATGTGAAGGATAATCTCCGGGACTACTGTAGGGTTTTGGTACGGTTTTCGTTAAAAGACAGACTGATTCAAGAGGAAGGTGTGTGCATATTCCCGCTACGCCGGACAGGACGTGTGGTCGTAGGTACTTAATGCTACTCCTGTGAACCCGGGTCGGGTCGCGAGTAAGTTATTAAACCAGACTTGCCAGTACGATGAAGAACAGTACAAATGCTAGAATATAGCAGTGCCTGTCCGTTCTTTTCCTAGACTAAAATAATTTCCGATATCTGAGATGTGACACTTGTCGCAAACAACGAGATTCCCTTCCTGGTGGCCGGCCGGGTTGGCCGAGCGATTCTAGGCGCTACAGTCTGGAACCGCGCGCGAGAGAGAGAGAGAGAGAGAGAAGCACCTATAAGATACGGCCAGATGTCAATGTAACTTTAAACACATACATGACATAGTAGTGACTTTCCCTATCTTAGTGTATATTTTTATTTGAATTCATTTACTTGGTCGGTGGTTACGCGACCGGAATTGCCTAAAATGATTTACATACAGCTGCTCGGCGTGTGAAAACAATTAAATTAATACAGCGATAAAGCACAGAAAATTGCCTTACGTTTGTCACTGTTAATTATTTGACATTACGTGAGTAAAGGGCTCTGAAATACTGTTAAAATTAATCTTGCGAACCAATATGTCTGATAAAGCTTCGCGTATATAGCGCCAGTTGTCATGAAAAGTACACTAACGAGCGAAATAGGCAGTACAAACACTCACGCAACGAAAAATTATTGTAATGAAAAATTATTGTTATTTGAGCATCCAGAATGAAAAAAAAACTCAACTCCGGTTATCTGTTTGTCTTCAAGTTAATTCTTTAATAAAACCTTCACTGTTGTCAGATTTCGTGGAGCAAAATCGATCAAGTCAGAGCATTTTAAACAAAGCTTTAAAACTTCCTGGCAGATTAAAACTGTGTGCCGGACCGAGACTCGAAATCGGGACCTTTGCCTTTGCCGGGCAAGTGCTCTACCAGCTGAGCTACCCAAGCACGACTCAAGACCCGTCTTCACAGCTTCATTTCCCCCAGTACCTCGTCTCCTACCTTCCAAACTTTACAGAAGCTCTTCTGAGAACCTTGCAGAACTAGCACTCCTGGAAGAAAGGATATTGTGGAGACGTGGCTTAGCCACAGCCTAGGGGATAATTTCGGAATGAGATTTTCAATCTGCAGCGAAGTGTGCGCTAATATAAAACTTCCTGGCAGATTGAAACTGTGTGCCGGACCCAGACTCGAACTCGAGACCTTTGCCTTTCGCAGGTAAATGCTCTACCATCTGAGCTACCCAAGCTCGATTCACGACCCGTCTTCATAGCTTATGTGACGCTTGTAAGATAGAAGACGAGGTAGTGGCAGAATTGAAGCTGTAAAGACGGGTTGTGTGTCGTGCTTGGGTAGCTCAGATGGTCAGGCACTCGCTCGCGAAAGGTAGAGGTCCCAAGTTCGAGTCTCGGTCCGGCACACAGCCAGGAAGTTTCAAATCAGCGCACGCTCCATTGCAGAGTGAAAATCACATTCTGCAAAAAAATTAGTCCTGAGCACTCATGTTTATGGTACCAAAATATTCCTGTAATATTATTCAAGAAGACAGGTGAAGTCCGCAAATTATTACATAAATATAAAGCGATTAGTTGTTTATGGCCGCGGTCCAGCAATGATCTACAATTTCTTGTGGCCGTTAGAAAAGTCTTACGTATACACCTACTGATTCAAGGACGGGATCTTTTCAGAAAGAAGCAAAGTAGGTTGAGATTTTAATTATTGAATTATATTCTGAAATTAAGCGCAAAGTACTACATTTACAAAACGCACGTTTTCGTTTTACAAGCAGTAAGCGTAACAGGTGCTGTTACACAACATCCCTCTTGTACAGCGAGACAAAAAAAGAGTTATTCAGTTTTCTCTGCGTCGGCGCTTTATATGTTCATTACGCGAGAGAGATTGATGAGTTTATCCAAAACCAAAATTATCTGCTATTTTTTATACATTTTATACGTTGTGAACGCACTTTATTGGCTTCCATTCCACACTTCACCATGTTTTCACAACACTACACCGTTCCCTATTTTACCATCGTGGCACGTACAAGACAGGGGTGGCACACCATGGCACACCATCTGCGAGTATATAAATCCTTAGTTTGTGTTCACTGTGACAGGTAGAGCGGCCACTAGAGTGATTAGCGTTGTTCGAGTTTAGTGTTTTTACCGTGCCAGGTAGAAGTGGAAAGGGAGAGATGCTGAGTAACCACTGTGTAGGACACAGGGTTACCCCACACTCGTTACCACCACCTTACAGAGTTTGTAAGGGCCGTCGTTGCGGGTCTCAGCATGGTGAATCGTGCAGTATCCAGATTTTTGGGGCATTAGAATCTGCTAGTGGCCCAGTGTTGGAGAGCACGGGAACATGAGAGCAGACAAATGGTTCAAATGGCTCTGAGCACTATGGGACTTAACTTCTGAGGTCATCAGTCCCCTAGAACTTAGAACTACTTAAACCTAACTAACCTAAAGACATCACACACATCCATCCCGAGGCAGGATTCGAACCTGCGACCGCAGCGGTCGCGCGGTTCCAGACTGAAGCGTCTAGAACCGCTCGGCCACTCCGGCCGGCGAGAGCAGATATATTCCTCGTCATGGGTCAAGTCAATTAGATCATACCACCTCAAGAAAGGATTTGTCATATTGTGCACAAAGCATAGTGTCACCCCCTTCACATCTGCCTCTGCCATCCAAAGAAGAGTAATGGATTCTGTGTCATCACGCATCATTATCCGCAGACTAACTGCAACTGAACTAGGGAGTTACCATCCCATGCGTAGTCAGCAATTAACACTACAACACAAACGGTTTGGTTTAAAGTGATGCCGTGACTGGGAAAAATCTAATCTAATCTAATCTGGACTGCTGATGAATGGCGTCGCACTGCACTCGTGGTGAATCGTGGTTCTGCACTGCCCAGGATCACCATTATCGGCGAATATGGCGGTTGCCTAGGTAGAAGTTCTATTCTGTCAATGCTTCAAAATTTCAAATGCTTCTATTTTCTTGTGTTCCGGTTTTCCCACGGTATGGCTACGGCATAAAGTCTGCGCCGGCACGCCAGTCGGGAATGAGAGAGAAGAGAAGGCTGTGAGAAGAGGTCAGCCAATCGCAAGCTGACCGACCTCCCTCCAAGACGACATCGCGACAGCAGCCGCCCCTACATCTACATCCATACTCCGCAAACCACCTGACGGTGTGTGGCGGAGGGTACCTTGAGTACCTCTATCGGTTCTCCCTTCTATTCCAGTCTCGTATAGTTCGTGGAAAGAAGGATTGTCAGTATGCCTCTGTGCGGACTCTAATCTCTCTGATTTTATCCTCATGGTCTCTTCGCGAGATATACGTAGGAGGGAGCAATATAGTGCTTGACTTCTCGGTGAAGGTATGTTCTCGAAACTTCAACAAAATCCCGTACCGAGGTACTGAGCGTCTGTCCTGCAGAGTCTTGCACTGGAGTTTATCTATCATCTCCGTAACGCTTTCGCGATTACTAAATGATCCTGTAACGGAGCGCACTTCTCTCCGTTGGATCTTCTCTATCTCTTCTATCAACCCTATCTGGTACGGATCCCACACTAGAGAACAATATTCAAGCAATGGACGAACAACTGTACTGTAACCTACTTCCCTTTTTTTTGGATTGCATTTCCTTAGGATTCTTCCAATGAATCTCAGTCTGGCATCTGCTTTATCGACGATCAACTTTATATGGTCACTCCATTTTAAATCACTCCTAATGACTACTCCCAGATAATTTATGGAATTAACTGCTTCCAGTTGCTGACCTGCTATATTGTAGCTAAATGATAAAGGATCTTTCTTTCTATGTATTCGCAGCACATTAAACTCGTCTACATTGAGATTCAATTGCCATTCCCTGCACCATGCATCAATTCGCTGCAGATCCTCCTGCATTTCAGTACAATTTTCCATTGTTACAACCTCTCGATATACCATAGCATCATCCGCAAAAAGCCTCAGTGAACTTCCGATGTTATCCTCAAGGTCATTTATGTATATAGCAACGGTCCTACGACACTCCCCTGCGGCATACCTGAAATCACTCTTACTTCGGAAGACTTCTCTCCATTGAGAATAACATGCTGCGTTCTGTTATCTAGGAACTCTTCCATCCAATCACACAATTGGTCTGATAGTCCATATGGTCTTACTTTGTTCACTAAACGACTATGGGGAACTGTATCGAACGCCTTGCGTAAGTCAAGAAACACGGCATCTACCTGGGAATCCGTGAAGAGGACATAGGCGCCGCCCCCGACTGGCGGCTGCCACTCCGATAACAGCTTCAACGTTAGCTACTTTGTTAGCCGATGCATCGTAGCCTCTTCATTAGAATCTCTACGTAGCTCAGTTTCAGATTAGCAGTCACTGCAGAGCATTTGACAGACTTTTGCTAGTAGCGGTCGCTAGGACCAGAAATGTTACTTGTGTTTCTCTATTCTGAAGAAGACTGATTATTCTGTATTTCGCAATTACACATCCGTGTAATTGCACTTGTGGATGATCTTGTATAAAGAACTACAAAAATTCTCAGATCAAAGTTAAGTATTTTTACTTGTATTGTTGTAATAAAACTCATTAATACGAGATGTTGGATTGTTTGTCTAGCGAACTGAGTATGCAGGATTCCTAGACAGAACATATGTCTCACTGCCGCACAATGCTCTGCTCCACACCAACATTCTCAGAAATTTTTTCCTCAAATTAAAGCCTATGTTTGGTACTAGTAGACTTCTATTCACCAGAAATACCATTTTTGCCAATGCGAGTCTATTTTTTAAGTCCTTGCTCCTTCCGTCATGGGTTATTCTGCTGCCTAGGTAGCAGAATTCCTTAACTTCATCTGTTTAGTGACCACCAATCCTGATGTTGTCTCTCTGTTCTCATACCTACTACTTCTCATTACTTTCGTCTTTCTTCAGTTTACTTTCACGCCACATTCTGCATTCATTACACTGTTCATTAACTTCAGGAGATCCTGTAATTCTTTAATTTGGAGAGGTACAACAGTATTATTCCTGGCTCATAGAGTGCACAGTCATCGAGTATGACTTCAAGCCAGAGTTGGTAATGATTGGGCGAACTTCAACCAGACCAACGGTGCGTCTCTCGGACTTCTTGTGTGCGCGTGTTTGACTAGACATGCGACAGCACAGTGGCGCTATTTTTCAACAAGACAACGCTCATACACACACACAGACACGGCACTCTGAGTCGAGACGCACCACACACATGTGCGCTAGTGACCTCGGTTATAGAGGCAGGTATTTATCGCGTAAGAGCTATTATTGCCTTGTCGACGTGCCTGAAGTGCTTACTTTGTTGTGATGTTACATATGTACGAGAAAGCAGCGATATTACCAGGTACGCATTTCTGGCGTGTCGACATTGCAATGAACGTTCTTACATGACAACTGAAGCCTAGATGATGAAGTTGTGGCTTCGAAATGGAAAAAGTAAAGAAAAAAACCTAATGAAATGAAAGTTAACGGATTTTATTACCAAGGTGTCCATCAACTGCACTGTTTCTGTTTTGCCAAGAGAAGCTACTATATTATGAGTTAAACACACACAACACTGGTGTAACAGTCACACTATTTATTATCTATTACACAAAGCGCTTATCGGCTGTTGAGCCTTCGTCAGGTCCAAAGATAAGTATGTCGTGCAATGAAGTTTTGTTGGACAAAGATTTTAAACTTGTACACGTACAGAGCATCCCTATTTCCGAAAATCAAAAATGTTGTTAGAATTAGGAATAAAACAAACGGAATTATTTCAGTTAAAAGCCGATGTAAGATTATTAAACTACGACAATATACGTGACGCACTAACTAATGAACTATAGACAAATTACAACAGTTAGAAGAACATGATTGGAGAACAAACTTTCGTGACATATTCCAAACATGTGGCTGAACAAAATAATCTTTTCTTTAAGAGATCCTAAATTATCAACAGATAAGTTACAATAGTGATATTAAGCAGGTGAGTGAAGCAGATGTGATTATACAAAGTAAAAATTTTTGTAACACAACGAGAGAAAATATGCCAACGGCCTTGCCGCAGTGATAACACCGGTTCTCGTCATATCACCGAAGTTAAGCGCTGACGGGCTGGGCTAGCACTTGGATGGGTGACCATCCGGTCTGCCGAGCGCTATTGGGAAGCGGGGTGCACTCAGTCAGCCCTTGTGAGGCAAGCTGAGGAGCTACTTGATTCAGAAGTAGCGGCTCCGGTCTCGGAAACTGACATACGGCCGGGAGAGCGGTGTTCTGACCACATGCCCCTCCATATCCGCACCCAGTGATGCCTCTGGCGATGAGGATGACACGGCGGCCGGTCGGTCCCGTTGGGGCTTCATGGCGTATGCGGAAGGTTCAAATGGTTCAAATGGCTCTGAGCACTATGAACTTCTGCGGTCATCAGTCCCCTAGAACTTAGAACTACTTAAACCTAACTAACCTAAGGACATCACACACATCCATGCCCGAGGCAGGATTCGAACCTGCGACCGTATAGTCACGCGGTTCTGGACTGAAGCGCCTAGAACCGCTCGGCCACCGCAGCCGGCCTTCATGTTTCGCCTTGTAAGTTTGCAGGTGGTCTGCAAAGAATACAAAATTATTTTGTTCAGCTACATCTTTGGATATGTCACGAAATTTTGTTGTTCAATCATGTTCTTCTACGCACAGTTGTAATTTGTCCGTAGATCGTTAGTTAATGTGTCACATACTTTATCTCAGTTAAATAATCTTACATCGCATTTACACTGAAATAATCCCGCTTGTTTTATTCCTAATTCTAACACTAACATTTTTCATCTCCGGAAATGGAGATACTCTGCACGTGCACTAGTTTAAAATATTCAATCCAACAAAACTTCACTGCACCACATACTTATCTTTGTACTTGATGATGGCGTAAGAGCCGAAAACTGGATCGTGTAAAAATAATAAATACTGTAGAACATTACACCAGTTTCGTGTGTGTTTCATTCATAATGTAAAAAATACTCTACCAAGAACCGACGGAACAGTCAATCAATTCAGTAGCCACTACGGCTGCTCTGAAGTAACTAATAATAATATTTCCGCTATCCACTGTAATTATCGTTTATTTTGCTTTGGTCACGTGCAGGTATTGTTCCGTTGTCGGATGGTAGTTGACGTGCATGAGAAATATTGCACAAGCTGTCCAGCCACTAGCATATGGCGCGCGTTCATGAAACTTATGCTTGCTGGATGGCTTGTTGGCTTTTTTCCCACACGTCAGCCGGCCGTAGTGGCCTAGCGGTTCTAGGCGCTACAGTCTGGAACCGCGCGACCGCTACGGTCGCAGGTTCGATCCTGCCTCGGACATGGATGTGTGTGATGTCCTTAGGTTAGTTAGGTTTAAGTAGTTCTAAGTTCTAGGGGACTGATGACCTCAGCAGTTAAGTCCCATAGTGCTCAGAGCCATTTGAATCTTTTTTGAACCCACACGTCAATTACCGGCTGATACGTGATGAAACTGTTACTGTTTACAGTATACTGGAAAAGCGCTGTTCGATGTAAGCGTTCGTTGTTGTAATCATACTGCTTGCAGTATGCCGTGTGTAGTTTTAGAGCACATTTCAGTTGCGCATTGCCCGGCGGATCGCGCCAGGCAGGTTCGCAGCCTACGAGGGCGCCTGAGGAGCGAGAAGCGGCATCTGGGCAGAGCTTTTAATGTCACCATCAACATGTGCCAGCCCAGTGCCGCCGTGGGCTACGGCCGGCAGTTCTTCAGTTTGGCGGCGGAGGCCAAGCGTGACATGCCAGCCGAGTCTAGTTTCATCAGCCGTAGATGGTCCAGAGGTTGGAAGCCATCGTCAACCGTCGTGGAACAGGCAGTTGGGAATTGCCGGCGAATGCAACACTACAAGTCTAGGAGACTGATGTCCTCAGATGTTAAGTCCCATAGTGCTTAGAGCCATTTGAACCATTTGAACAAGCCGGACCGCTTCCTGGAGAGACGAAGCAGTAAAAGAGTGTCGAAGCACCGAGAAAGGCTGGTGGATAGCTGGACCAAGCTTGATAGACGTTTGCTGTCAACACGGCGTGTCGTTCCGTCTGGAGCTGCGAACAGTGCTGAGCTTCGTGGGCCCATGGAATGCAGCGCAGCCAGGAGTGAAGAGCTGGTTGCTGTGGCATGTTTTCGGACGCCACAATTAGAGGTGTGTTCGTTTCCTGTGATAAGTGCTGGTTGTACTGCATACGAGTAAGGCGGGGATGGCCTACTTGAATTGCTTCTTGATTATGCAGTGAAACGTAATTACATATCATAAAATACACCGATGAGCCAAAACATTATGATCATCTGCTTAATAGCTTGTTTGGTCGTCTTTGGAAGGAAATACATGGCTGATTCTGTGTTTCAGGGATCCGAAAGTTTGTTAGTAGGTTTGTGGAGGTATGTGGCATTAGATGTCTATGCACAGGTCATTTAATTAGCGTAAATAATGGCTCGCTGATTTGCGTTTGCAGTGATGGCGCCCCATATCGACCCAGATGGATTCCACAGGATCTACATCACGCGAATTTGCTCGCCGAGACATCAACATGAGATCACTATAACCTTTGTCAAACCACTGTGGCACGGTCACTTATATTGCTGAAACGTCCGCCCCAGTAGCTGAGTGGTCAGCGTGACAATTGACGTCCTACGGGCCCGGGTTCGATTCCCCTCAGGGACTGGGTGTTGTGCTGTCTTCATCATCATTTCATCCCCATCCGGCGCGCAGGTGGTCCTATGTGGCGCTGGATGTAATAAGACCTGCACCAAGGCGGCCGGACCTGCCCCTCAGGGGGCCTCCCGGCCAATCACGCCAAACGCTCATTTCCATTCACTGCTGAAACACCTCGATGACGGCGTTTCTGGAGACTACCACCGACCTAGTGTAGCAACAATGTCATTCGCCTGAAGAGCCGACACGTTTCCATTGATCGAAGGTCGAATCCTGCTGGTCCCGTGCCCGCTGCAATTGTAGTTCACGATGTCGTTGGGGCAACGTGTCAACACGCAGTCTGCAACGGAGCTCCATGTTCAACAATGTACGATGAAAGGTGTGTTCCGAAACACTTCTGCGTGCACTAGCATTGTGCTTTTCCAGCATAAGTGCCACGAATCACCATCCATCCTACTTTACAGAGCAGACAAGCCTTGGAACCCCATGTTCTGTGAAGAGTCGTGAATGTCCAACCATTTAGCGCCTAGTGGTAGTTTCACTGTTCTTTTACCTCTTTCCATAGATGCTCACGAAAGCAGCACATAAACATATGACAAGTTTTGCCGTTTCTAGGTACTCGTTCACAGGCGCTGTGCAATAATACTCTTCCATTTGTCCGCGTCGCTTATGTCAGTGGATTTCCCCTTCGCAGCCCATATTTTCGCTGATTCCCCGTCCGTGTCTCCTCCGCTTGCATACTTTTGCTAACGCGCCACTGCTACCAGCGTCTCGGTGAACAGTGGTCGTAATGTTTTAGCTGATCAATGTGTATACATAAATGACCTAGTAGATAACGTCGAAAGTTTTAGTGGGCAATGCTGTTGCATACAGAGACGTCGCAACGCTTGAATATCGTAGCGAAGTGCAGCAAGACGTGAAGAGGATCAATACTTGCTGCAGAGAGTGGCAATTGACCCTCAACGTAGTTGTGAATACATACATAGAAAGATCCTTTATTGTGTGATTACACGATTGCAAAAGAATCATTGGTACCAGCTTTTCCGATAAAACATCCAGAAGTGAGCGTATGCAGCGAATTGATGCAGCGACTTGATGTGGAACGACGACATAAAATTAATCGCAGGTAAGGTAGATGCCAGACTGGAATTCATTAGAAGGATCCTCAGGAAATGCAATGAATAGCTTAGAAGAGAATCGTTCGATCAATACTTGAAATTTGCTCGTCAGTTTTAGATCCATACCGGATAGGAATGATAGAGGAAATACATAAGATCCAAAGGAGAGCAGCACGTTTCTTCATAGGTCCATTTCGTAAGCACGGAAACATCACGGCGATACTCAGCCCCAAGTCCAGTGGCAGAATGGGCAAGGGAGGCGCTCTGCATGACGGTGCGGGGAATTGATAAAGTTTCGATAGAGCACATTCCCAGAAGAGTCAGCTAGTATATTTCTTCCTCCTAAGTACACTTCGCAAAAATGCCATGAAGATAATACTAGAGAGATTCGATCCCGCACAGAGGTTTACCAACAATCGCTCGTTCTGCGAACCATTCGCGACTGATCAGGAAAAGTGGAAGCGACATTGGTACACAAAGTACCCTCCGCCACACACCGTAACGTGGCCTGCGGACTGAAGATGTAGATGTAGATGCCAGAGTTGGGCCTAATGTGTTGAGCAGAAAGAATACTAGGTAAAGGAAGTGTGTCTCTAATAAAAATTGCCATTGCTGTTGGGCTTCATTGCTTTACCGTTTTGATATTCTGCATGCAGTACACTGTACAGGTGGTGGGTTCCACTACGAATTTCGTACCTCTTGTTTGTCTGTTTAGTATTAAGTAGGCTGTCGGCTTCGGTTAGGTATTTCTGGAATTTGGGTTTGGGGTGACATGTGAAATCGAGCATCTCATAATCTTTCACTGTGGATTATTTTTTGTGCATCTTAATTCATCCCTGGCTTTTTAGCTCACTGAGTTAAAATGTTTGATTTATTGAAATTCTGTCTATTGTATTAGATACTAGTGTCTTATTAAATAGCATATTCATTTACGCTCCATTATTGTAACGTTAATTGATTCTATTGGTGCAAGTTAATTAAAAGCGCCTTAACTGTATCGGTTTGTAAGTCATATTTTGTTTTTCTGAGTCCTGAGTTCATTGCTCGTTGCTTATTCTGCATGCGCCACGGATTGTTTACACTTATTAAGAAATTCAATTCCATAATTACATACGCTTCCGCAGCCTGAGCCAGTTCACATAAAAGCTTTTTTTTAGTATAATACTGCGTCTTAATGTGAAAAAACTACAGCGGAGAAGAAAACGTTTTGGCCACATTTATAATGGACCTCTTCGGGTATATTGGTGCCAGTGGTCAAGAAGTTTCGCCAGCACAGTGGCCAACCACTTATCACTCCCATTAATTCCTGCGTCACAGCAGTGATCGACAGGCACAGAATTTCGCCATAGCATCCTCTTTGGTTCACCAGCGTGATCACTTGGTCTGTGACCTGCGGTATTACGGAACACGCCCGACCCTGGGGAGCATAAATATTGGTCGACGAGCCAGCAGGAAGCATCAAATCGGCGACCAGTGTGGAGCCAACTACTACCATGTGGTCAGGAAGACGCTGTTGCTCTGCGGCCAGCCACTGGTGGGGCGGCTGTCACCATCCCCATTCTATAGGACCGCCTATCTGCAGTCCAGCAACAGTTCCGATGGACCGAGAGTCGAACTGAGACCTTACTGACCTCAAACCTGCTGAGTGTCGTGCCGCCAGACACTGCCAGCCAGACGTTGTCGCCAGAGTTCGCTCCCCACATGCCATGCCCCACATGTGCCACTGCCGCGGAAGGCCACCAGCACGCTCTGCTAGTGGGATCGGCGGTACCAGCGTCTGAGGAAGCTCGGACACCCATCGGGTACGTGTATCATGCGTAGACACTCCGCTTCTGGGCCGTGATGAGAGTGGCGACAACAGAGACTGTACCTGAACACATCGCGACGAAAGACCGTGGGTTCAACATCCAGCCTCCACGTTCTGGATGCGGGCACAGTATCTTCATTATAGACTTGATCGAATAAATAAGTCAACTGTTACCAATGCGCTTGGATCTATTCTCTCATATTCACTAGGGAATCCCGTGCGGTTACACTATATAAAACATCTGGCGGGTAACGTCAGAAGCTCAGTGAAGCTTTTCGCAGATGATGCCGTTGTTTACAAGAAGGTAGCAACACCAGAAGACAGCAGCGAACTGCTGGAAGACCTACAGACGGTCGCTTGTTGATTTAGTGCCTCGAAGTTTACCCTGAACGTAAGAAGACGCAACGTACTGCACATTAAAAAACGAAGAAACCTACTGGTGAATGATTATACTATTCGTGAAACATCACTGGAAACCTTAACCACCGTAAAATACCAAGTACCAATCAAAAGTGACCTAAAGTGAAATGACCACATAAAACAAATAGTATGCTAGGCTGAGGATCACGTTAGGGAAATGCAGTTCATCCAGAAAAAAAGTGGCTTACAAAACACTTGTCCGAGGGATTCTTTAGTGCTGCTCATGAATCTGGGGCGCTTACCGGGTTGGATTAATAGAAGAAATAGACAAGATCCAAATAAGAATGGCGCATATCATAACGGAATAGTTTAGTCGGCGCGACAGCGTTACGGAGATGCTCGATAAACTCCAGTTGTAGGTGTACCGAGAGAGTACGATGCGGGAAGAAGAAAAAAATGGTTCTGAGCACTATGGGACTTAACATCTGAGGTCATCAGTCCCCTAGAACTTAGAACTACTTAAACCTAACCAACCTAAGAACATCACACACACCCTTGCCCGAGGCAGGACTCGAACCTGCGACCGTAGCGGTCGCGCGGTTCCAGACTGAAGCGCCTAGAATCGCTCGGCCACAGCAGCCGGCGATTCGCAAAGAGTCGGGGCTGATATTACTTCCTGCCACATAGGCTCCTGAAATGAACACACTGAGAAAATTCGAGAAATTAGAGCTAATACGGTGATTTAGTGACAATCATTCTTCCCACGCGTCATTCACAAATAAAACAAGTAAGAGGAGAACAGATAGTGTTACCAGAAGCTTGCTCCGCCATACACTATAAGGTGGCTTGCAGTGCATAGATGTAGATGCAGACAACAGCCTAATATCCTATATTTACCAATATAGCAATATAAACAACAACTACAGCCGTGTTGTCGTATCAGAAATTTAGCACCACTGTGGTCCGTGCACGGAGGAAGCTAATTATATAACAATTTTGTGCCCAGTACTTTGCTCGCATTGACTGGTCTTCACAGACTCTTTTTTGTTTTCCCATAATTGAATTTTTACTTTGTTCATAAACTGCACCATATTCTAAATTTTCCTGCTTATTAAGGCCATAGAAGCAGTTCTTTTCCGAATCTACTTTTAATAAACGAGCTATTTTGGCAGCTACAGACGGAGGTCTTCGTTAATCCTGCTTTTTGAGTTCTTGTGGTCATGTTTCCAGAGAAACTTTCATTCCCTAACACTTATATCTTTAGAAGTCAAATATAAATTTTCATAGATTTAACTTTAAAAATGTTTTAATACAATGAAATATTTTCATAAAAATTTTCATCCTCTATTGCACCCTCTTAGCGAGAGAATTTCCAAAAAACAATGAAATACGATTTTTTACCTCTAATCGAAAAGGCAAATACAAATTTTCAGAGGTGTAGCTTTAAGAATGCTTTATAGGTACTTTAATAACAAATTATTTAAAAACACTGTTTCCCTCACTTTACCCGATTAGTGGTTGATTTTACAAAAATGGTGAAGCACTTGCTTTAATTTCTGACAGACAAATGACTATCAATTTTTGTAGTTCTAGCTTCAATTGGCCTTAATAGCTACATATTTTCAAAAGACCTTCCTTCCCCTACTTCACCCCCTTAGGAGTGGAATTGCGAAAAATCCCTTACCAAACGATGCGTACAGTATAAGATCAACGCCTTCTCCAAATTTCAAGTTTCTTTCCTTAGCAGTTTGAACTGGTCGGTGATGACTCAATGAATCATTCAGGAAGTATTTCACCTCCTTAGGGGCTGAATTTCCAAAAATACTGAAACATGTATGTTTTTTGCGACTTTCTCCTGGCGTATACAACCTTCAAATAACTTCTGGGAATTCAGCCAGGTAACACTTCCAGCAACTGCAGTTTGCCTTGAAAATGGCGGGGTGTTCTCCCGCCTAAATATCGGCGGTCGCTGAAAGCGTTACCTGGCTGAAATCCCGTAAGTTATTTGAAAACGTATGTTTTTATATCTAATCGCGAAATCTAATAGCAATTTTCATAGCTGTATCTTGAAAAATGTTTTAGTTGTTCTTTAATAATGATTTGTTTTGAAAACGTCTTTCAGCAACTATTTCACCCACATAAGGGTTCAATTGCCAAAAGTGCTGAAACATATATTTCTTTGTTTCCAACCGAGAAACCAAACACCAGTTTTCGGAGTCCTAGCTCGAGAATTGCATTAATAGTGACGTATTTCCAAAAACATTTCATGTCCTACTTCACACCCTTAGTGTTGAATTTCTAAAATTGCCTTCTTAAACGATGCCTGCAGTATAATAGTATAATATCAGCAGTCTCTCCAAATTTCAATTTTCTATCCATAGTGATTTGTGCTGGGCAATGATGAGTCAGTCAGGCCATTGATTTTTATATATTATAGTTAGCTATGTCTAATATAACAAATTTTTTGCTAAAATCCGATGTATCGAAACATGGATCTTTTACATCCGATACACAGTCAGCGTCGATATTACTCACGTGATTGATCGAAATGTTGATGGAAGGGTAAGAAAAAATCTTTCGCCAGCGCTCTCGTTGTCGGTGTTGACACGCGCACTAGTGGTTTGGAGTGGACGCTGGCGCCCCGCTGAGCCTCCGATGCGTCCGCATTTTGGCGCCCATTCTATTCTGAGCGGCTGCCAGTATGAGCCGCTTCTGGCAGACATCCGCGTGGCCTTCACCCCAAATTCAAATCGCTCCCTACTCCGTTGTGCACTGCTGCGACAGCTGACACTTTAATCTAAGGACACAAATGGCTGCTCATTTCGCAAACCCATACTTACGCACGGAGAACACATGTTGTGGGTTAACAATGAGATGTGCTTTTCCAGAAAGACGCTGACAATTGTCCTGTCTCCATAGAATAGCTCGTGTAGGATTGTTGACGATAAGGTAAGAATTATCAGGGTGGTGTCATGTCACCAACCGTAGGGGTGGGGGAGAGGGGAAGGCGAGAGACGTAACGCAGTCACTCTAGAGTACTG
Organism: Schistocerca piceifrons; assembly: GCF_021461385.2. Taxonomy (NCBI): domain Eukaryota; kingdom Metazoa; phylum Arthropoda; class Insecta; order Orthoptera; family Acrididae; genus Schistocerca; species Schistocerca piceifrons. The sequence goes on along the minus strand of NC_060142.1, from coordinate 282,274,700 downwards.
TCAGTAACATCTTTGTACTTTCCTGCTGGTTCTGTTGTATCGATAGACAATGCAGCTCTATTGAGTTTGTTTTTTTTTTTTTTTTTGTAAAGCCAACTCCTATAAGATATATCAAAATATTTTTTGATTGAAAAAATTGCAGAAACAAAAAATAATTCACTTTTCTTATGGCTGAAAAACAGAATGGGCGTAAAAACGGCATGTGTAAATAGGTCGAGTATTGCCGACACAAAAATAGATAAATAAATCCTCTAGGGTTAGCCATATAGTTTTAACTATCACTTCGAAAAAATCAAGCTCTAAGCATGAAACTTGGTGTTAACCCTTCTCTGCGAATTTATCTTACAATGCGGTACATTTTTCACAGCGATGGATCATTTCACGGAGACCGTGGTTACTGAGGGTTGAATTTTGACTTATCAGAAAACTTCCTGCTTCGGAAACCGCATCGTCATCATTCTGTAAACGCCTGTCGCAAAATGGTTTCTTCAACCGAGGAAAGAGAAGAATACGGGACAAAGGTAAAATTTGACAACGCAGAGACAACATCCGTGACTGTACCCTGTGCAAATCGAACTGGGGTGAAAATACCCCTTGACAGCTCCCCGTGATGATTCGACAGCCTTCTGCAACTAACAGGTTGCCCCTTACCTGCGTAATCTTAGCACTCACCCATCTCATTTTCCCCGTTATTGATCGTTGCATTTGTTCGGGGCGGACGTCTCATGACACACCCCTTCGAGATCATCGTTGATCCATTCACTATATTTTTTTTTTATTATAGAGGGCAGCTAACCCTCTGACCGAAGACGCGGAGCCACCGTGACGGCTGCCTTGGGAGTCCCAATAGCTGCTCAGCAGCACCTAAATCACCGATGGTTGTATCTTTACCTATTTCTGCGGTGGTGAATCCACGTGTCTCTACTGATTATTTTTCTCCTTTGTCTTGTAAGCATTCCGAAAACCCAGCACTTTGCCGTGGTGATCGGGCAGCTGATGATGTCATCCAGAATGGTCTAACAGCTGCAACATTTCCGTTGCTGCCTCGGTTCCACCAGTATTTCGAATAGGTATGAGCAGTCGCGGAACACAGCGGACGGAGATCTTTCTCGTGTTCAAAATCTCAAGGATACGTTGAAAGCTGATCCGTGACTGACGTTCAGTTTTTTTACCATCGGCGCGACTGTGACAAGGCAGACTTAGTGCACCATAGACAACATTTTTGTTCATTCCTCATTACTAGAAGGGCATTCTGTTAGCAAGAAGGTGAATGGCCTTTCAGATCATGATGCACAAATTTTAACTTTAAAAGATTTTTGTGCTGCAACACGTGTTAAATATAGTCATCAGCTGTTCAGGAAAGCTGATCCAGTTGCTGTAGAGACCTTTGTAAACCTTATAAAGGAACAAGAGTGGCAAGATGTTTATAGCTCTGATACAGTAGACGATAAATACAATGCTTTTATCAAGACTTTTCTCATGCTCTTTGAAAGCTGCTTTCCGCTAGAACGTTTAAAACAGCGTACTAGCACAAACAGGCAGCCTGGGTGGCTGACTAGAGGGATAAGAATATCTTGTAGAACAAAGTGGCAATTAAATCAAAACCTTAGAAACAGTCAAAATCTAAATGCAGCAGCCCATTACAAACAGTATTGTAAGATGCTTAAAAATGTTATTAGGAAGGCAAAAAGTATGTGGTATGCAGATAGAATAGCTAAGTCTCAGGATAAAATTAAAACCATATGGTCAGTCGTAAAGGAAGTTGCTGCTCTGCAGAGACAGGTCGAGGATATAGAATCAGTGCGTAGTGAGAATGTCCCTGTTACTGATAAGTCGCATAGATGTACAGTATTTAATAATCAGTTTCTGAATATAGCAGGTGAACTAAATAGAAACCTAGTCCCAACAGGGAATCATATAGCGCTCTTAGAAAAAAGTGTTCCGAGACTGTTACCTGAAATGCTCCTCCATGATATTGACAAGAGGGAGATTGAGTTAATAATTAAATCACTAAAGACCAAGAACTCTCATGGATATGACGGGGTATCTAGCAGAATACTGAAGTATTGTTCTATGTATGTTAGCCCAGTTCTCAGCCATATCTGTAACTTTTCCTTTAGGAGTGGTCGGTTTCCTGACCGATTAAAGTACTCGGTAGTGAAGCCACTTTATAAAAAGGGAGACATTGATAATGTTGACAATTTTAGACCTATTTCTATGCCATCGGTGTTTGCTAAAGTTATCGAGAAGGTTGTATATACAAGGTTACTGGAGCATTTAAATTCACATAATTTGCTGTCAAATGTTCAGTTCGGTTTTAGAAATGGTTTAACAACTGAAAAAGCTATATTCTCTTTCCTCTGTGAGGTTTTGGACGGATTAAATAAAAGGTTCCGAACGCTAGGTGTTTTCTTTGATTTAACGAAGGCTTTTGACTGTGTTGACCACAAAATAGTACTGCAGAAGTTGGACCATTATGGAGTGAGGGGAGTAGCTTACAATTGGTTCGCCTCTTACTTTAAGAACAGAAAGCAGAGGGTAATTCTTCGCAATATTGAGAGTGGTAATGATGTTCAGTCCCAATGGGGCACTGTTAAGTGGGGCGTTCCCTAAGGGTCGGTGCTGGGGCCACTGCTTTTTCTTATTTATATAAATGATATGCCTTCTAGTATTACAGGTGATTCAAAAATATTTCTGTTTGCTTGATGACACCAGCTTGATAGTGAAGGATCTTGTGTGTAATATTGAAACAGTAACAAATAATGTAGTTCATGAAATAAGTTCGTGGCTTGTGGAAAATAATTTGATGCTAAATCACAGTAAGACTCAGTTTTTACAGTTTCTAACTCACAATTCAACAAGAACCGATATTTTGATCAGGCAGAATAGGCATATTATAAGCGAGACGGAACAGTTCAAGTTCCTAGGCGTTCGGATAGATGGTAAGCTGTTGTGGAAAGCCCATGTCCAGGATCTTGTTCAGAAGCTAAATGCTGCTCTATTTACCATTAGAACAGTATCTGAAATAAGTGACACTTCAACACGAAAAGTAGTCTACTTCGCATATTTTCATACGCTTATGTCGTATGGTATTATTTTTTAGGGTAATTCTTCTGATTCAAAAAGGGTATTTTTGGCTCAAAAACGGGCTGTTCGAGCTATATGTGGTGTAAGTTCGAGAACCTCTTGTCGACCCATATTCAAAAATCTGGGAATTCTGACATTGCCCTCACAGTATATATTTTCTTTAATGTCGTTTGTTGTTAGCAATATTTGCCTATTCCCAAGAGTTAGCAGCTTTCACTCAGTTAATACTAGGGAGAAATCAAATCTGCTTGTAGAATGCACTTCCTTGACTCTTGTGCAGAAAGGAGTGCAGTATTCTGCTGCATCCATTTTCAATAAGCTACCACAAGAACTCAAAAATCTTAGCAGTAGCCCAAACTCTTTTAAGTATAAACTGAAGAGTTTCCTCATGGCTCACTCCTTCTATTCTGTCGAGGAGCTCCTGGAAGAGCTAAAAAATCAAGCAAATTCCAGTGTTACATTGTTGATTTTCTTCATTTAAACTTACGACTTGTCACCTGAATATGTTTTTTTATATTTCATTTTATCTGTTTCTAATATCGTGTTATAATTTCATGTATTGACTCGTTCCATGACCATGGAGACTTCTCCTTAATTTGGTCCCACGGAACAATAAATAAATAAATAAAAATCACAAATAGATGATCCGCCACTTTCTTCCTCAGTCAGACTTGCATGACGACACTGGAAACGCCATCTAATCACTGTGTCATAGAATTGAGTATTGTTGTCGCACACTGCCACGAAATCACCATGGATTATTGCAGTTTTGTTCCCCTTCAAATGTTGAAAACGAAATACTGAACAATATTCCACTTTATCAATAGACTGCGCCATCTTATTTTCGATACTCCAGCCTCTTGCTACTTCACAGTGGCGCGTCGATTTTCATCTGTACAAAGACTGCAGGCTTGTTCTTGCAAACAAAGAAAAATATTACCACGTAACCTTATTTCTTGTATTGTGATAATTAAACCTTTGTGAGCACACCTCGAAGCTCGTTCAAAACCTTATGATTACCAAGTGAAGATATAAAGTATGGCCAGCCAGAGTGGCCGAACGGTTCTAGGCGCTATAGTCTGGAACCGCGGGACCGCTACGTTCGCAGGTTCGAATCCTGCCTCGGGCATGGATGTGTGTGATGTCCTTAGGTTAGTTAGGTTTAAGTAGTTCTAAGTTCTAGGGGACTGATGACCTCAGAAGTTAAGTCTCATAGTGCTCAGAGCCATTTGAACCATTTTTATAAAGTATGAAAACAAATCCGTGATCATTTTGTAGCACTTTATTTTACAGGCCCTTCTTGATCACACAAACTTTTACACTTCACTAGTACCTGCTCCGGCTTCTGTCATCTTCAGATCTGTTACAAATAAAAAAGTGGTGTAACCAGCTAAGTCCAATTTGCTGAAGCTAAACCTATAAAAGGCATGGTGCTACACAAGGAAAATAAAAAAATATAATACATGATTAACAGCCATACACATAAGCCATACATACCATAAAAATTCTGATGTAGGTATAAACGTCAAATTATACATGCAAGTACATAGTAAGTGCTGGTGATGACCTGGATGTGTCTGTTATTTATACAAATAACTGAGGCCAACAGAAGGCACTATAGTTAGGGTACATGAGTGACCAGTATCGCAAATTTATTAGTTAAAATGTAGTATGTGTAGTATTAATTAAAATTACTTCACGTTGCAAAATAAGCATCTGACAATAAATAGTACTGACATACAATACGAGGAATTAGATCAATACTTGAAATCCACATAAAAAGTGCAAATAGTACTAATGGAAAACTCCTAGCCTGTCAAAGTAAAACACACCATTGAGTAAAAGCCAGTATAAAAAGTTTAAAAATAAAATCACATCTGTAAATCGAAACCTTCCAGCATGACAAAACAATTAAACCATAACCCTAAGTGTAAGGTAATCAATGAAACAGTGACTATTGCTTAAATAATCGATAGTCGATAATACATCCGGTATGGCGCCATCTCGTGGCTTTTCTGTATGAAGTACTTGTTTTCTTGTGGTGGAACTTGCAGAAGAAGGCCCACTCTCCTAGTCGCTGGTGGCCGGCGAGCAAGACCGCACGCCAAGCAGCTGGGGCGCTCGGCGCTGCTCAAACTATTAGGTTTCTGAATACACCACAATAAGCACTCAGGTTAAACTCATTCTGTTCATTCAGCAGTAGTTCCGGGTGCCGTTTTCTGTGTACATAAATCTCTATTTCCGCCAGTAGGTTCAAAAATTGCCCCTTTGGCGCCCTGTGCAACACTTTCATATTATCAATTGAAGACGTAAAGTCTGTATATGAGTTCGCTATCATTTCATTTTTAGCACTTTTATTTTCACATGTCCGTCTTGAACGAATATATTTCTTTACACTTTATGACCGGTTTCGTCTAATCGCCATCTTCAGATCTTTATATTTACAACAGATCTGAAGATGGCGATGAGCCTAAACCGATCATAAAGTGTAAACATATCTATGTGATCAAGACGGACTTGTGAAAATAACAGTACTTTCATATTATTCTCTGTTTCCACATATTGTATCTAAGTATATGTTCTGCTGTCAGACGCTTTTTTTGCCATGTGAAGTAATATTAATTAAAGACTACGCAAACTGTATTTTAACTATTAAACTTGCAATATTGATTACTCACGTACGTTAGCTATAGTACCCTCTGCAGGCCTAAGTTATTTGTATAAATACCAGACACATGCAGGTCGTCACCAGCATTTACTGTGTACCTACGTGTATAATATGACGTTCATACCTACATCAAAATATCTTATGCTATGGATGGATGGTATGCATGGCTGTTAATCATGTAAATACTTTTTATTTTTATCGTGCAGCACCAGGCGTTATATAGATTTAGCTTCAGGAAATTGTGCTTACTTGATCACTCCACTATTTTTGTTTGTAACAGGTCTGAAGATAGCACTAGCCGAAACAGGTAATAGCGAAGAGTAAAAGTTTGTGTGATCAAGACGCACCTGTAACATAAAAACTTTATGATTACACCTCAAAGCTCGTGTAGGAGTCATGATGATAAGGTGGTCTATGTTGCAAGGGGGGACCAAAAGGTTTCCATTCGAAGTCTGTACAACTCTGAACCGGTAGGTCAATCACACGAAATCGCCGTGAACACTGAGGTAAACACCTCTCCGACGGACCAGGTTGAAGACACCGCCGGCCGCTGTGACCGAGCGGTTCTAGGCGCTTCAGTCCGGAACCGCGCTGCTGCTACGGTCGCAGGTTCGAATCCTGCCTCTGGCATGGATGTGTGTGATGTCCGTAGTTTAGTTAGGTTTAAGTAGTTCTAAGTCTCGGGGACCGATGACCTCAGATGTTAAGTCCCATAGTGCCTAGAGCCATTTGAATGATTTTTATTTTGTTTATTTTTTAAAAGACATTCCCGAGTTGAAACACCGTGTTCTGCTGCGTGAAGGAGCGAGTAACTGCCTGCTGCACATCCTCGCCCTTTAAGGCCTTTTTTTAAGCCTCATAAGTTGTGATAATTTCTTGGTGAGAGGTGAGGACTATAGGGAGAGTGCCCGAGTATCTCCCGCTTGAGCCGGAGTAACGTCTGTGTTACGACATTTACGAAATAGGGACGTGCGTTATCATGAAGCAGCAGCACGTTTTTTCACAACGGTGCTTTTCGACAGACATGCTGTCAACATACAGTCTTCATTCTTCGACGGATATCTACCTTGGGTAGCCAAGAAAAGAATAACAGCACCTTGATTCCGTTTGGACGAATTTGGTAATAACGTCGGTACAGTTCACTCTTCCGCATTTACCGCAGGCGCATCGTAAATACACGAATGCCACACTGATACCTTGCCTATAAATCGGTTCTTGTATACCCACATCGGCGTCGCACTACGTTGCATATACGCTGGAGCAGCGTCCTCAAACGGAACCTATTTGATCGCCCCGTATACTAAGCGACTAGTCCGGAACCCGTTAACCAGCACCAGTTACAGGTTGCCTAACTTCGAGGAGCAACAAAGATGTGATTTTCAATATTTTGCCTAAATACTGATCGAGTTTAAAAACTTAAAATGCTGCCATAATCTACTCATTAAGAAATGTAATCTTATGTTAAAGGAATAACAGAATTAAGGCAAGTATTACAGTAAAAAACTTTGTGTTTGTCTTGAGGCAGGCTAACCGACGGCGTACAAATACCTCGACTTTATTCATCTATCATTTGGTAACGAGAGCACTTAGCGATTTCCAGCAAACTTTACACATAATTTCAAACCTTTTTCAACATTTTTCTTGCTTTAACGTCAAATGTTTAACACATTAACCCATCTGTAAAGTAATCAGACGTTGAAGGCGCTTTAGCCGCGCGGGATTAGCCTAGCGGCCAGGCGCTACAGTTATGGACTGTGCGGCTGGTTCCGGCGGAGGTGCGAGTCCTCCCTTAAGCTTGGGTGTGTGTGATTGTCCTTAGGATAGTTTAGGTTAAGTAGTGTGTAAGCTTAGGGACTGATGACCTTAGCAGTTAAGTCCCATAAGATTTCACACACATTTGAACATTTTTGAAGGCGTTTTATACATGGGATTTCGATTCATTTCTAGTCACTCTCGATTAGCTACAGTAACGTCTTCGTACTTTTCGTTTTTGACTTTCCGATCGGTTAGGAAGTTGTATTGAGATGTATCTCTGTAGCCGACTACTGTCAGAAATCACAAGTTATTTTTGACGGGAAGAAATGGAGAAACATAAAGATTTAGTCTTGTTCTGACTATTAAATTGAATGTACGTAAGAAAAGATATGTATAAATGAGGCAAGTTTTACTGAGTCTAAAGCGGAAGAATTATATTGCTGATTTCTATAACTGATGCGGCTATTTTTATTCAAGTACCATTAAACTGACGTCCGAATTTTAGAGCATTATCAATTTCTGCCGATCACAATCGAGCAGGTGTTCATAAAAGGTAAAGTGTTTGTATACTAGTTTCGAGTGCCTTTTTACGTGTTAAATCGGATATAGTTGCCATATCAAATGTCATTCGCACGTACTCGAGGGGTATACTTCAGCAAATCACTAAAATTGGCACGACGAAGACTACGATATGCACTGCATTACGGTGTGCCATTTAACTCCGGTATCTGGAAGAACAGTGTGCGTTGTGAAGTGACAAGATAGTGTTTCACACAAATTGCATGTTCCAGAACCCTTATCAATCTGTCCTACCAAAAATCGTGTGAATGAAATGTTAAAAAATGAATAAAAAAATAAAACCTCCGCTCAGTAGTATTTTTATAAGTGGAACAACGACATTTTTGCGCCAGAATAGAGTAGTTGTGTGACTCAAATTCGGTGTGTACTGTGTCTCTCTCGAGAGTAGAGAGTGGAGTAAACTTGACAGCGGCGCACAGTTCAAACGGCCACAACTACAATTTACTAATCACCATATTCCATACCCATATTCCGTATACTTTTACACGCTAATTTATTAGCAGACCCACAAAAGATTTATACCATTGAGTTTGTCTCGTATATAGTGACCGGGTCAAATATCTCACGAAATAAGCGTCAAACGAAAATACTACAAACAACGAAACTTGTCTAGCTTGAAGGGGGAAACCAGATGGCGCTATGGTTGGCTCGCTAGATGGCGCTGCCATAGGTCATACGGATACCAACTGCGTTTTTTTTAAATAGGAGCCCCAATTTTTAATTACACATTCGGGTAGTACGTAAAGAAATATGAATGTTTAAGTTGGACCACTTTTTTCGCTTTGTGATAGGATGGCGCTGCAATAGTCACAAACATATGGTTCACAATTTTAGACGAACAGTTGGTAACAGGTAGGTTTTTTAAATTAAAATACAGAACGTATGTACGTTTGAACATTTTATTTCGGTTGTTCGAATGTGATACATGTACCTTTGTGAACTTATCATTTCTGAGAACGCATGCTGTTACAGCGTGATTACCTCTAAATACCACATTAATGTAATAAATGCTCAAAATGATGTCCGTCAACCTCAATGCATTTGGCAATACGTGTAACGAAATTCCTCTCAACAGCGAGTAGTTCGCCTTCCGTAATGTTCGCACATGCACTGACAGTGCGCTGAAGCATGTTGTCAGGCGTTGTCGGTGGATCACGATAGCAAATATCCTTCAACTTTCCCCACATAATGAAATCCGGGGACGTCAGATCCGGTGAACGTGCGGGCCATGGTATGGTGCTTCGACCACCAATCCACCTGTCATGATATATGCTTCAACCGCACGCGAGCTATGTGCCGGACATCCATCATGTTGGAAGTACATCACCATTCTGTCATGCAGTGAAACATCTTGTAATAACATGGGTAGAACATTACGTAGGAAATCAGCATACATTGCACCATTTAGATTGCCATCGATAAAATGGGGGGCAATTATCCTTCCTCCCATAATGCCGCACCATGCATTAACCCGCCAAGGTCGCTGATGTTCCACTTGCAGCAGCCATCGTGGATTTTCCGTTACCCAATAGTGCATAATACGCCGGTTTACGTTACCGCTGTTGGTGAATGACGTTTCGTCGTAAATAGAACGCGTGCAAAAAATCTGTCATCGTCCCGTAATTTCTCTTGCGCCCAGTGGCAGAACTGTACACGACCTTCAAAGTCGTCGCCATGCAATTCCTGGTGCATAGAAATATGGTACGGATGCAGTCGATGTTGATGTAGCATTCTCAACACCGACTTCTTTGAGATTCCCGATTCTCACGCAATTTGTCTGCTACTGATGTGCGGATTAGCCGCGACAGCTGCTAAAACACCTACTTGGGCATCATCATTTGTTGCAGGTCGTGGTTGACGTTTCACATGCGGCTAAACACTTCCTGTTTCCTTAAATAACGTAACCATCCGGCGAACGGTCCGGACACTCGGATGATGTTGTCCAGGACACCGAGCAGCATACATAGCACACCCCCGTTGGGCATTTTGATCACAATAGCCATACATCAACACTATATCGACCTTTTGCGCAATTGGTAAACGGTCCATTTTAACACGGGTAATGTATCACGAAGCAAATACCGTCCGCACTGGCGGAATGTTACGTGATACCACGTACTTATACGTTTGTGACTATTACAGCGCCATCTATTAGAAAGCGAAAAAAGTGGTCCAACTAATACATTCATATTTCTTTACGTACTACACGAATATGTAATAAAAACTTGAGGTTCTTATTTAAAAAAAACGCAGTTGATATCCGTTTGACCTGTGGTAGCGCCATCTAGCGGGCCAACCATAGCGCCATCTTGTTTCCCCATTCAAGCTAGACGAGTTTCGTTCTTTGTAGTTTTTTCGTTTGATGCTTATTTTGTGAGATATTTGGCCCAGTCACTATCAATGGACCACCATGTATAAGGTGCTGTGGAATGAAAATGAGACACATTAAAAGAAGTAAGTAAACTATTATTTCAAAAGTAATCGCTGTAATAATACATTTATCCCATTGTGAGACAATACTGTTAGTGCCCTCATGGAAAAATGTTTGCGGAAGCGTACGGAACGAGGATTGTACCCAGGGCTCCAAATGCATGGAAAGCGCGTGGGGAAAGATGTAGACTGTATGAATGATGTGTAACGGCTTCCCAGCGAAACTTCTGGATCGTAGTGAAACAACCTTGGCAATATATTAGCGTGCATTATCCTGCAATAGAATGATGCCGTCCGTCAAGATTCCTCGGCGTTTGTACTTGATGGCACTTTTCAATTTTTTCTAAGTGTCCACATACCGCTGTGCAGTAATTAAAGTGCGCCAAGTCCAAACGCCCAGGAATATTGACGGACGGAGTCATTCTGTTGTAGGACAACGCCGGCCTCCATGTTGCCAAGGTTGCTTCGACTACGCTGCACAGATTTCGCTGGGAAGCCCTTACAAATCCTCCATGCAGTCCCGGCGGTCTGAGAAAGACATTCGTAGCTGTCGATTGCTTCACATGAAATGGTGCGTGCCAGGGCACAATCACGGGTCCGTATGGAATTGCAAACCTTTTTTCATGAAGGTACTGACCGTCTTGTCTCACAGTGGAATAAATTTATCAGTTATAGCTATTACTTTTGCAATACTATACAGATTACTTCCTTTTTTTCCATCTATCTCGTTTTCGTTTGACTTCCCATCATAAATCTGCTGTTGTGATGGGAGAAATACCATACTTCTGTTATGTGTGTGTCTTGGATATTACTGAAGCTGCATAAACATACACCTTGCCAGTTGTATGCTAGCAATCGAATATCCCCCCCCCCCCCCCTGCCAATCCCTCCTCTTCTCCAAGACCGTGAGGAACACTGATCTACATGTAAAACGGTTAAACAGACTTCGTACTGGTGTTGGCAGATCAAGAGTATCTTAAATTAGAGGTCCCCCACCCCCATACTGGCTCTGCAAATGTGGCGATGATCAAACTGCAGCCTAGTTCATGACCAGTAGCACGTGCCTCTTTGCGATGCACGATGGAGAATGTGGTGTCAGCGACTCTGGACAAACAGTGATGTGTTTTATACGTTTTGTCATTAAGTTCCGTTATTTTAATAGTTTATCAATATTTGCTTCTTATATGAATACATAAATAAAATGAGTGACAATGCTGTACACGTTGTGGGTGCAATTTTTATAGTACGAAGAGGAATAGTTACTGACTGTATTCACTTGGTGGTTATGAAATGGATAAATAATCTTAAAACTAAAAGAAAAGTAAAATACCCTTAACATAGTTGTGCAACACAACCCATAAATGTTATCGTTATTGACAGGTATTATGTGACTGTTTTAAGTAAAAGTATTCCAAATGCTGCCATATAATAATGATCCTGCTGGCCATCGTACTGAGTCCAACACTTTGTGTATGGAGAAACAGTTAGATGGAATTTCCTGGAAGATTAAAACTGAGTGCCAGAGGGAATCTTGTACTCGGGACCTTTGCCCGTCGTGGGCAAGTGCTCTACCTACTGAGCTACCCAAGCATGACTCACGGCTCGTCCTCACAGCTTTACTTCCACCAGTACTTCATCTCCTACCTTCCGAACTTCACGGAAGTTCTCGTAGCCACAGCCTGGGGGATGTTTCCAGAATGAAATTTTCAGTCTGCACCAGAGCGTGAACTGATAAGAGACTTCCTGGCAGATTAAAACTGTATTCAGGACCAAGACTCGAACTCGGGACATTTGCCTATCACGGAAAAGTGCTCTACCAAAGGTACACAAAAGGCAAATGCCCCTTGAGTCATGGTCCGGCACTTAGATTTAACCTGGCACCAAGTTTCATATCAGCGAACGCTCGGCAACAGTGTGAGAATTTCATTCCACAATTAGATGGATTTGCGCGGTAGTATCCACAAACACGGGAAGGCGGATGCTCAGCTCAGTGGGTCAGTGGATTTTGGATGGACTGGACATCCAACTGGATCAGCCGGGCCAATTCAGTCCATCTGAGTTCGCCACATATGGCGAGGTTGGTCTCAGCACGGAGCCATCTGACGCACTGGCTGGTTGTCACGTGGTGACCTTTGCTCGCACACTCACCAGCCCGTCGACGGTGAAGACCTCGAGCGGCAGCTCTGGCAGCTCCTGGTCGCCGGCCCACTGGTACTGCTGGGTGGCGCGCTCGGGCGCCCCCTTGCGCATGTTGCGGTGGCAGCAGTAGCACACCAGGAACACCACCATGATCACGCCGCTCAGCATCGCTCTGCAACATGCCGCACAAACTTCAAACTCAGTACCAAAGCTCGATGTGTAGAAACAAGTTGGGCAGGTGGGCAGGGGTGTAAGGTGGCTGTTAACGAATCAAGAAGGGATATGTGGATACAGGAAGAAACTCGTAGGGATAGAAGTGTGGGAATAATCTACAGTCTGCATAAAAAAAAAGATGTCGTGTGACTAGGGCCTCCCGTCGGGTAGACCGTTCGCCTAGTGCAAGTCTTTCGATTTGACGCCACTTCGGCGACTTGCGCGTAGATGTTGATGGGTGATGATGATTAGGACAACACAATACCCAGTCCCTGATCGGAGAAAATCTCCGACTCAGCCGGGAATCGAACCCGGGCCCTTAGGATTCACATTCTGTCGGGCTGACCACTCGGCTACCGGGGGCGGACTACAGTCTTCATACAAGATATATAAACTGAAGTTGGAGGGGGGTTGAAGTAAAGGGAAGGGAAAGAACAGATGACTACATCGGAAATTCATGCGGAATCAGTGGCGATGAGTAAATATGTGTGCCGAACTGGAACACGTATGTGGGATCTCCTGGTTACTAGGCAGTTGCGTTAACTACTGCGCCATCCGGAGACAGTGTTGACCGCAAATGCATAGACTACCTCGGCACGCTTTCCAGTCGACTCCCACTCCCACCCAGCACCTCATATCTGCAGCCCTCGTCCATGTACTCCATGCGCGCCAATTTTACATTCCCACTGAAAGTAGAATGTAATTGTGCATTCGCGGTCCAGGCTGTGAATCCATTGCCCATCGAGGCAAATCAGTTTTATGAATGCGAGGTGTGTTCTTTTGTACATGTCAGAAAGAACAGACACCACGCATTCATATATACATAAGAAATGTGATGAGGCTGGGTACAGTAATTACCATTTGATTATTCCCTTACATTCAATGTATAAGGTTCAAAAATGGTTCAAATGGCTCTGTGCACTGTGGGACTTAACATCTGAGGTCGCCGGCCTTAGTGACCGAGCGGTCCTAGGCGCTACAGTCTGGAATCGCGCGACCGCTACGGTCGCAGGTTCGAATTCTGCCTCGAGCATGGATGTGCGTGATGTCCTTAGGTTAGTTAGGTTTAAGTAGTTTTAAGTTCTAGGGGACTGATGACCTCAGCAGTTAAGTCCCATAGTGCTCAGAGCCATTTGAACCATCTGAGGTCATCAGTCCCCTAGAACTTAGAACTACTTAAACCTAACTAATCTAAGGACGTCACACATATCCATGCCCGAGGCAGGATTCGAACCTGCGACCGTAGCGGTCTTGCGGTTCCAGACTGCAGCGCCTTTAACCGCACGGCCACTTCGCCGGCTGTGCTCGGACAGCCTAAGTATAGAGTAATGGGGATCTCAGGACACTTTTGATATTAAATTGATATTCAAATTAATTAAATTGATGAATTAAGCTCCCCTGCCCCCACCCACCCCTGCCCCCGACCACACCCGCCCCCGCCTCCGGATGACGTCACGTGTTTTTCTCAGCTGCATGTGCACCCAAGACCTTTTCTCCCCATTCCCTCCCCCCTTCCCCCCCCCCCCCGCCATCAACCATTCCTAGTGGCAGGAATTTCGAATTTTGACGGGAATTTCGAACTTTGGCGGCAATTTCTTTGTCCCAGGGCTTTGCTGACATCCCTCCCCACACCACGACCGGGAATTGAGGGAAATTAAAAATTGGCAGTACCCTTTCTAGGACTCGACCCTGGTCCTCCTGGGCGGAAAGCCTTAGTGCACTCCGTAACACAATTAAACCACGAGACATGCTTGGAATTGATGGGAAATTAAAAATAGCGGTGCCCTTTCTGGGACTCGTACCCTTATGCTCCTGGATGGACCATCCAAGTGCACCCCCAACACATGGAAACTGTCTAGATGCGGGAGAGTAAGGTTAGGTTAGTGTACTTTATTTATTTTGGTCAGGAAACTGATGCAAAGACCTATCCTAATTACGTAATTAATCACATAGATCAGGCCTAATTACACAACTATATGAATAGCTCTACACAAGGACAGCAAAAAAGCGGAATACCCTGCAAAAACTGACGATATCATACAACTGGAGTTATTCAGCTCGGAAAAAATTTCGCAATATCGCTCAAAACCAGCAACAGAAACACTAAAACTCTACCCTACACCTACAAGCTGGTGGGGAAAAGGTTGGGGTGTAAGGTACTATCGCTATTCTTTTTCGTAGCAAATAACTGACGAGATGCTGGTGTTTGACAGAGAGCGGTTTAAAAAGTGTATTTTCTGTAAGCATACAGTACCTATCGCTGTTTGACATCAGAGTTCGCTACAGATGCTTGCTCAAAAACCTTACTGCACCCCAGGTAATCGAAGCCAATACATGATATTACAGCTGATGGAAAAAATGCGTCACTTACTCTTCGAAACTGTTGTGAAAAAAACAGCACCCGTTCGTTATCGGGTCATATTGCAACACACGTACTAGGAAAAATCGTTGTCCTAAAAGACTGCAGAGGAGGCGGTAGTTGAACTTGCATTCTCCTCGATGTACAATCACAAACCGCCAAAAATCGAGTCCCTCTCCCTTCACTCCCTCGATCCACATACAGGCTGGATGGACGGAGGGAGGAAGCTACTCGGCCAGCAGCCTCGCGACACGTGCCGGCCACTGTCCACCTTGAGTCGATGGCCCTTCACTGACACAAAAGCAGATATAGTTAACTAAACAATATGAGATATAAGAACGGCTGTCCCAAATGCTACTTGTTCGTCTAAAGTATAGTGACACAGATGCCCCTAATGGTTAGGGGGCGCACCTGCGGCACCTTCAAGAGGCCTCTCGTTCAGCGATGGAAAACGCTTTTGTTTAACATCAACAACTCTTTCTTGAATCTGTTAAAAGTATTTTTCGGAATGACCCGAGCCCGTTGGAGCAACATCGAAATTCCGGAGAACGGTCTAGCTGGGACCAGACCAAGGGAGAGCCAGGCTCTCGTAGGGAAGTCACCTGCCATTCTGCGCTGGACTATTCAACGTCAACCTGACTCCTATAACGAAGCAAATAGTAAAAAAAATGAAAAAAAAACCATTCGCCATGACAATAAATGTCCTCTTTCCATGAAAATAGACTAAGTCAATTTTCATTTAGTTTTATAAGCAAAATCGGTATATTTTTTTACGTTCGACTGCACTCGCATCTCATTATTATGTGACGTCCAGCGAAGTGCACTGCTACCGACCACAAATGATTAGGAAAGACATATCCACCCTGCGTAAAATCAGGAAAAAAGAAATTTGACTACTTTGATGCGAAAACTACCGATCACTGCAGAATGTCCTCGTTATTTATTGATCATTTATTGATCATGAGAGTCACTTTGCATGGCGAGTAATTTTTCTTTTTTTTTCTGTAGTCGGATTGCCGGCCGGGGTGGCCGAGCGGTTCTAGGCGCTACAGTCTGGAACCTAGCGACCGCTGTGGTCGCAGGTACGAATCCTGCCTCGGGCATGGATTTGTGTGATGCCCTGAGGTTAGTTAGGTTTAAGTAGTTCTAGGTTCTAGGGGACTGATGACCTCAGAAGTTAAGTCCCATAGTGCTCAGAGCCATTTGAACCATTTTTTGTAGTCGGATTACACTCATATAGGTACAAAAAGGGGGTCACTGTATTTTCAACTACCTAGTTTCAACTACTTTTCAAGGTCATCCGACTACCCACTTTGCACAACCGAAATACATGCCCATGGAGCATTGTATATAGGAAATGCCGTAGTAATTTTGGTAGATTAGCGAATAAGACAAGCAAATATTCTAGTAACAAATCTTTATTAACTTTTGCATATACATTTACGTACAGAAAACAACTCTTCCCTTATTTTTGATAGGTGGAACTTAAATAATATCCAATTTCATTTTTAACTTATAACTGAAATCCACATCTGAATCATCAATTTCTTTCTCCAGCCAGTATTTTGACAAATACAGAGAAGGTATGTTTTCGAAATTCAGTATATATCTAATTTTTTTCTTGTAAACTACCTCTTTTATTGCTTTAACAAATAGTTCTGTTCCTTCTGGCAGTTCTTCTAGACGAGAGCATTCGGGGACTTCAATTTTTCCTCTTATTTCCTGCATGACACTGCTGTTATAACACTCCACATCCTCGTAGGTGTAAGCTGCTAGTTCTTCTGCTGCATATTCTTGCGGTATTTCGGTACAGAATTTTAAGTTTACAACTTTTGCAAACGAATTGCCATTAAAGATTGTTATTCCATTGGTTTTGAGCTATGCAAACGGCTGTTCTGTTGCTAAGTGTATGACATCGAGCCCATCACATTTTGATATAATGCATACATCCTTTTTAAACAGCTCTAAGGAGGAATGGAGTTTAATAAACAGTTTTTTCGTGTGTCCTTTAACATAGTAAACATGCTCCAGTCCGTCGTTTTCGGCCAGTATGCCAACATGCTGCCACTTACCACTGCTCTTTACAGTAAACGTCGTTATCTTGTATTCCCCAGTCGTAGCTAGATTTCTCCATACACTGTGTTTAAAGCCATACGTAAACCTGGCCTGCACATCTGATATAGCCTCTTCTTTTTCAATTTGCAGCTTATATTCTTCCTTCATACCAGTTGACTTCTCTGTATAATCTAGTTTTCTTTTCTTTACTTCGATGTCTTCTATTTCCAGTTTCCTTTTCCGTGCACATAACACATTAATTGTACTTAAAGGTTTAACTTTGTGTGAAACATTTACTCTTTTTCTTAGGATTTGTGGAATAACGTTGCTCGTGTCAATCAGCCCCAGTTCTGCAATATCCATATCGGATGGTACTGTGGAGAACAGTGTTCTAGACTGAGAAAAATAAGTTTCTCCTGCTTTAACATAACACTTCAGTATAATACTTATATTGTCTTTATTAAGAATCTCCACATAGTTTATAGGTAGATAATAAAAACTGTATGCAGACAGAACATAGCTGATAAGCTTTTCTCTGTTTGGAGTATCTGGAAGACTTACTTGTATACCTGCCAATTTTCGGGTATTCTTATTACCCCAATACACAAACTGCAGAACGTTATTAAACACAACGCAACAGTTATTTTGTAAGTTATCCGTTAATTGGCGCCGTATGGAAGCAAGTGGCACAGAGTAAAGTGGAGCACATTGTAAACATTGTTCATTGGTGTCTAACACATGCCTCGTGATGACTGGGTGTTCTGTGGCGTCCTTAGGTTAGTTAGGTTTAAGTAGTTCTAAGTTCTAGGGGACTGATGACCATAGATGTTAAGTCCCATAGTGCTCAGAGCCATTTGAACCATTTTTTGTCTAACACACGCGAACACTCGTGCAAGACAGGTAATGCCATGCTGTGTAGCCAAGGAAGACCTAAAAGTTTCTCGTAGTCGCATGTCTCGACACTTTATAAAAACTGTAATATGGTTACCAATATCTTCGTCACTCCTCGACTTGTGATCTGACGTATAAATTAATTATATATCTTTGCTCTACTGTTGGAGCTTAGCCACTTTAGACAGGCTATTCCAACTGTCTTATCCTTGTCCACAATCATATAGGTACGAAAAGGGGGTCACTATACTTTCGACTACCTACTTTCAACTACTTTTCCAGGTCACCCAACTACCCACTGCTTAGCAAGAACACCTTATCCTGCCAAAAATCGATTAACAGTCTCTTATTTACGATAATCCATTCGCGT
Organism: Schistocerca piceifrons; assembly: GCF_021461385.2. Taxonomy (NCBI): domain Eukaryota; kingdom Metazoa; phylum Arthropoda; class Insecta; order Orthoptera; family Acrididae; genus Schistocerca; species Schistocerca piceifrons. The sequence goes on along the minus strand of NC_060142.1, from coordinate 282,256,154 downwards.
CTTTTGCATACTTATAGCATAAAACAGCAAAAATAGATTGTTTCATAACTAAGATGAATCTAAGTTAGCAATAGGCGTTTGTGAGACACTGCATTCCCCGTGTATACATCTGCTTGAAAGATGTTCTGTTTACAGAGTTAGTGCCGGCATGACTTGTAATTTCACATGCCACTGCTATGCGTTTATTTGTTTCCTTGTAAGAGGTATTCTCCATTACTAACGATCATTTTATATAGGACTGATGTGGGCAGTATAATTTCTGAACCGTGATCGGATATGAACAGTTGACGCTATATATCTCTGGAGAACTATACTGTGCATGTGTCACACAGAGGCACTGTTTTAAGGAAGTAGTTTTTTCGTTACAGTTTGTTACCATAGTTTATCGTAGAAAAACCAGCAAAAAGGGTGTATGTCATTCGCTGTTACATCATTGATCGGTGTTGAAATTACTGTAAAATTGCTAAAATTGTTCGCACTATCAACTGTTCAAATGGTTCAAATGGCTCTGAGCACTATGGGACTCAACTGCTGAGGTCATTAGTCCCCTAGAACTTAGAACTAGTTAAACCTAACTAACCTAAGGACATCACAAAAATCAATGCCCGAGGCAGGATTCGAACCTGCGACCGTAGCGGTCTTGCGGTGCCAGACTGCAGCGCCTTTAACAGCACGGCCACTTCGGCCGGCACTATCAACTGTGATGCTTACTATTACAGTACATCGATGGTGTCTTTTACATCCCATCCATCCATGGCACACTGTTGGTTACCACATAATGATTGACTGACATCGCTTGTTGAGTTTGAGAAAGAGTTTTGGTGGAGGGGCAACACCTTCTGGGGATGGCTAGCAACGAAACAGTGATCGCTTACATGACTGCAATATGAGTAGTCAGTTGAAATGAAACGCAGAGCTATCGTCTGGAACCGCACTGCTGCTGCGGTCGCAGGATCGAATCCTGCCTCAGGCACGGATGTGTGCGATGTCCTTAGGTTAGTTAGGTTTAGGTAGTTCTGAATCTAGGGGACTGATGACCTCAGATGTTTAGTCCCATAGTACTTAGAGCCATTTGCAGAGCCATCAGCTATTCTGTCACTGTGACAGATGAGTTCAAATGTAGAGATCGTCAATCACCTTTAGACTGCAGTTTCGAAACTCTCCACAATGCCGCCAAACTCTTCCATTTTCCTTATGTTGTAACTGTCTTTTATTTAAAATCATCCAGTGTGTGTGGTGTGTTATGGTCTCAGCAGTAACAACATGATTTACACTGTGCGCCGTCTAGTTTTCTGCGAGACGCAATAGATCAGAACATGTTAATGTCAGTTTAGTACCTGACACAGACCTCGAAATCATGGCGGAAAAACGAAATGTATGGCAGTGCACAAAGCATGTTACAGCACAAAGCATGTTTCACACAGTGACATAGGGTCACAGGGAGCGTCGCTTGCAACTTACAGTATAGGGATACGGTCGTCCTCCTACAGTACAGGTGATGAAACTTTAAACTGGCCTGTGCAGTGGATCAATTCCTGTATATTTAATAGGATCGTCACATATGCTCTTTGCCGGCACACATACGGCATTTGTTTTCGATATATGGGAGGAGAGAGATGTGGTAAAAATCTTATCGAGTTCTCTACAGGGTGAGTCACCTAACATTACCGCTGGATATATTTCGTAAACCACATCAAATACTGACGAACCGATTCCACAGACCGAACGTGAGGAGAGGGGCTAGTGTAATTGGTTAATACAAACCATAAAAAAATGCACGGAAGTATGTTTTTTAAAACAAACCTACGTTTTTTAAAAAATGGAACCACGTTAGTTTTGCTAGCACATCTGAACGTATAAACAAATACATAATTAGTGTCGTTTGTTGCATTGTAAAATGTTAATTACATCCGGAGATATTGTAACCTAAAGTTGACGCTTGAGTACCACTCCTCCGCTGTTCGATCGTGTGTATCGGAGAGCACCGAATTACGTAGGGATCCAAAGGGAATGGTGATGGACCTTAGGTACAGAAGAGACTGGAACATCACATTACGTCCACATGCTAACACCTTTTTATTGGTCTTTTTCACTGACGCACACCACGTGTGTACGTGTACCTCACCCCTCATGGTAATGTACATGTGCGTCAGGATCGTTGTTTGTAAGTGTAGCAGTGGTAGATCGTACATCTACCACAGCACATATAAGAGGGCACTAACTGTTGCGAACCGGTTATTAGCAATGTTACTATCGGCTTCACACCTCTAACCCGTCTTCCACTCACACCACAGCATCAACGTGCACAACCCGACTGGTGCCGTCAGAGGATCATTGGAATGATTTGAATGGACCGCCGTGATCTTCAGCGAAGAAAACACATTCTGCCTGCACGCAAGTGAAGATCGTTTGCACGTAGGACGTAGACCTGGTCAGCGCTGTCTCGTAGAGAGCATTCGTCCAACACACATGAGCCCCACTCTAGGTCTTACGGTCTGGGATGTGATAAGCTACAACCGTCGTTCACGTTTGGTGTTTCCGGCGGGGACTCTAGCAAACGGTCGACACGTGCAGAATGTTGTCAGACCTGTTTTTTTGCCGTTCTTGGAAAAAGAAGATGATGTGTTATTCCAACAGTTATAAGAGTCGAGGGGCATGAAAGGGAAGCAGTGGTCGGGAAGGGAGTGAGACAGGGTTTTAGCCTCTTCCCGATGTTATTCAATCTGTATATTGAGCAAGCAGTAAGGGAAACAAAAGAAAAATTTGGAGTAGGAACTAAAATCCATGGAGAAGATGTAAAAACTTTGAGGTTCGCCGATGACATTGTAATTCTGTCAGAGACAGAAAAGGACCTGGAAGAGCAACTGAACGGAATGGACAGTGTCTTGTAAGGAGGATATAAGATGAACATCAACAAAAGTAAAACGAGGATAATGGAATGCAGTCGAATTAAATCGGGTGATGCTGAGAGAATTAGATTAGGAAATGAGACGCTTAAAGTAGTAAATGAGTTTTGGTATTTGGGGAGCAAAATAACTCACGATGGTCGAAGTAGAGAGGATATAAAATGTAGACTGCCAAGGAAAGTTTTTCTGAAGAAGATAAATTTGTTAACATCGAGTATAGGTTTAACTGTAAGGTAGTCGTTTCTGAAAGTATTTGTATGGAGTGTAGCCATGTATGGAAGTGAAACATGGACGATAAATAGTCTGGACAAGAAGAAAATAGAAGCTTTCGAAATGTGGTGCTACAGAAGAACGCTGAAGGTTAGATAGGTAGATCACATAACTAATGAGGAGGTATTGAACAGAATTGGGGAGAAGAGAAATTTGTGACACAACTTGACTAGATGAAGGGATCGATTGGTAGGACATGATCTGAGGCATCAAGGGATCACCAATTTAGTACTGGAGGGCAGCGTGGAGTGTAAAAATTGTATAGGGAGACCAAGAGATGAATACACTAAACAGATTCAGAAGGATGAAGGTTGCAGTAGGTACTGGGAGATGAAGAAGCTTGCACAGGATAGAGTAGCATGCAGAGCTGCATCAAACCATTCTCTGGACTGAAGACCACAACAACAACATTGCACACCCACACACTGCCCCTGAAACTCAATGTACTCCGTAAGACGTACAGAAACTTTCCTGGCAAGCACGATCTCCGGACTTATCTTCAATCGAGCACATATGGGATATGATGGGACGAGAAGTGACCTGTGGGACTCGGTCAGCCAACAACTCTTACTGAAATACGTGAACAAGTCGAGAATGCGTGGCATAACGTATACCGGGACAGTATTCGCCATCTGTACGAACGACTGGACGCAAGAGTCAGCACCTGAATGCCGGCCGTGGAGGCTACACCACGTACTAATATGGGTGTTCCAGCACGGGTCGATACCTGGCACCTCACAACCGCTTGCGCTATTGATCTGCAAATGCAATCGTTTTATGTACTCCATAAGCACTGTTGGACGTAAAAATCTTGAATGAATTGGAAACCTCTAAAAGGGTGTGTATTATCACTTAATCATTTCCTTTTAAAAAATTAACTTTAACTTTATTAGTACTTTTAATTGTTGCATTTTATCCCCGTAATAACTTATGTATTTGGCAAGCCCACTTCGGACGTATCTATTGTACCTTAAATTATTACACATTGCGTAATTTTATAAATGAAGAATATATCTAACGAGATAATGACACTAACATATGTTGTGGCTAGAGTATTGCAGTTTATTATTAACAGTAACGCTATTGGCACTGTGACTTAGTTTACATCACATTTTGAACATGTACGACAATGTTAAGCTGATTTTGGGTATATTTTGTGGCGATGCTACTATGGCTTTATTATATTAGGATAAGTTATAAGCGGGGTATTTGTCGTCATATTTTAACCGCATGTTTCCATATCCATGAAAGCAATAATTTTTCGTTTTCGTTATGCCACATTTTATTGTTTTAAGATATAGTCCGTCCATTACCTGCATTTCATTTCCCATGTTTTGCTGCAGAACTCAAGATGGTCATTGGTGACCGAAACCAGTAGTGTACGTGATAATTCGTGGAAATAAAAGAAATTTGTCCCTTTCTTCCTGGGGCACTATTCTAATCCACGAGTATGTTGCAAAAATGGTTCAAATGGCTCTGAGCACTATGCGACTTAACTTCTGAGGTCATCGGTCGCCTAGAACTTAGAACTAATTAAACCTAACTAACTTCAGGACATCACACACATCCATGCCCGAGGCAGGATTCGAACCTGTGACCGTAGCGGTCGCTCGGCTCCAGACTGTAGCGCCTAGAACCGCACGGCCACTCCGGCAGGCCCAGTATGTTGCAGCTCGTGAGAAGAACTGTTCCGAGGTTGTTAGATAGGACGTGTTGCAAGCTGTGGAGTTGGTAATGAAAACTTTAATTATGCATTACGTATATACCCTGTAACCTTCAGTCTACCTCTCGTTTAACAGGATGTAAATGTTGCATTTTATTACAGCACGATGGCGCAGTCACTAAAGACATTCTAGTCACTTCACGATAAGTACACGTGTCTATATTGCTCATCTAATAAGTATCTTGTGAGTTCATTATCTTTCCTAACTACCCTTATGGTTTGCGATAACTACCAGTTTAACTAAAGTCAAATGTTGGCCTTTTCGTAGCCGCGGAACTGCTATTAATTGGTGTTCGCGAGTCCTGTACTTTAATCTTAACGTGTTTAACGACCAACTAACAATTCTAGATGAGTTCAGGCCCATATCGTTATTTCTCATGTTGTTTCTTTATTATATAGTATTGTTTATCGGTGCTTTCGTAACTACCAGTGATGTATTATTTTGTACCTCAATAACACGTGATCACGCTTTGGGTGATTACGGGTATTGGCCATCTGTACTTATATTAATACCTGTAACTGGAATTTTCTTTGAATTTGATTATTTTTCATATATTACAGTGATTTTTACAGTTTTTTTCGGGCTTCTTTAATCCAAGGCAATAATTTTCCAGAAGCTCGTAACTACACACGTTTGCAATTAACGCTACCCATGCCACAAGCAGCTATTCAAATATATTTTCTTTCAGTGTACAAGGTAGGGTCGTCGGTGTACAGTTCCATGAGATAAGGGGCAGGTCCATAGAATGTCCACTGCGCAGTATTACAGGTCAAACTTCAAGATCTCAATTTCAGGGCATAATTCTCAGTCAGAAAATTCAAATTATAAGTTAGAATTTGATCTTTATCAAGAGAAAAAGCCCCGTGCATTTGTATAATTTCCAGTACAAGTCAGATTAGGTTCTTAATTAGACTCATTCTCTCAGTTTCACGATTTATGGCCGAGAACTGTCTAGTCTTCACTTCTGGACGAATTCAGGAAAAATGACTCGTGTGAAGTTGCTGTATGTGAGTGCAGACTTTCTCTGTGAATTGGGACAATGAATTCCTCGCGGGGTATAGGGTTGGACAAGGGTGATCTGCTGGTCGTCTTTGACTTTAGGGCGCTCTTAACGTGGATGCCAGTCGAAGATTTCTTCAGTGCTGCAGAAGCAAAGGAAATGACAAAGGCACGGTAGAACCTTTTCGACTCATGTTCGTCACCACTTATTTTTAATGTGGTGGTGACTTTTTCGAACAGACAGACGGAGTACAGGTAGACTCTCCTCTAGCTTCAATCATTGCCATCTTACACTCTATCTCTTCAAAAGTAACCGGATGTAATGCGAAATTGACCACTAGATAACACGAGAGGTCGGCCCACCAATATTGAGGGTAGAGGGGAGAACTACGTTGTCAATAGAGAATCAGTAACAGCAGAACGGATCGTACAAGAGGCCTCCGTGACTTCGAACGTGAATTAGTCAGAGGATTTCACCTGAGTATCAAATCCAACTGGGACTTTCCAATCCTTCTAGAGCTGCCAAAGTCGACTATGACTGTGAAATGGAAACCGCAGCTAAACGAAGGCCATATACGCTGAAGAACCAAAGAAATTGGTACACCTACCTAATATCGTGTAGGGCCTCCGCGAGCAAGTTGAAGTGCCACAACACGACGTGGCATGGACTCGACTAATGTCTGAAGCAGTGCTGGAGAGAACTGACACCATGAATCCTGCAGGGCTGTCCATAAAACCGGAAGAGTACGAGTGGCTGGAGATCTCTTCTGAACAGCACGTTGCAAGGCATTACAGATATGCTCAATAATGTTCACGTCTGGGGAGTTTGGTGGCCAGTGGAAGTGTTTAAACTCAGAAGAGTATTCATGGAGACACTCTGTAGCAATTCTGGGCGTTTGGGGTGTCGCACTGAGTTGATGGAATTGCCCAAGTCTGTCGGAATGCACAATGGATATGAATGGATGCAGGTGATCAGACAGGATGCTTAAGTACGTGTCACCTGTCAGAGTCGTATCTAGACGTTTCAGGGTCCCACATCACTCCAGCTGCACACACGCCACACAATTAAGGGTCTCCACCAGCTTGAACTTTACTTGCTGAAATACAGGGCCCATGGATTTTGAGGTTGTCTCCATACCCGCGCCCGTTCATCCACACGATGCAATTTGAAACGAGGCTCGTCCGATCAGCCAGCATGTTTCCAGTCATCAACAGTCTTATGTGGGTGTTGACGCGCCCAGGCAAAGTGCAGTGCAGTGCAGTCATCTAAGGTACACGAGTGGGCTCCGACTCCGAATGTCCATATCGATCATGTTTCGTTGAATGGTTCGCATGCTGAGACTTGTTGATGGCTCAACATTGAAATCTGCAGCAATTTGTGGAAGGGTTGCTCTTCAGTCATTGTTGGTCCCGTACTTGCAGTATCTTTTTCCGGCCGCAGTGATGTCGGAGATTTGATGTTTTACCGGATTTTTGATATTCACAGTACACTCATGAAATGGTCGTGCGGGTAAATCTACATTTCATCGCTTCCTCGGAGATGTTGTGTCCCACCGCTCGCGTGCCGACTATAACTCCGCGTTAAAACTCATTTAAATCTTGGTAACCTGCCATTGTAGCAGCAGTAATCGACCTAACAACTGCGCCAGATACTTGTGTTACGTAGGCGTTGCCGACCGCAGCGCCATATTCTGCCTGTTTACATACCTCTGTCTTCGAATACGCATATCTATACCAGTTCCTTTGGCAGTTCAGTGTATATTGAAGGACATGGACTGTTGATCATTAGGGAGGGTTATTGCAAAATATCGGATGAAATCACCTCATGCAATCACTCCTGAGTTACGAAGTGCTACCCGCAGTACAGCTAGCACAATGATTGTGTGTATAGAGTTAAACAGAATGAGGTATAATTGTCGAGTAGCTCCTCATAAGTTCCACATTTCTGGAATCAATGGTAAGTGACCCTTCAGGTGGTGTAAGAGCGATGCCACTGGACATTGGATGATTGGTAACGAATGATTCGGAATGATTAATCACGTTGTACCATATGGAAGTCCAATGGAATGGTTTGAGTTTAGTGCCAACAGTGAAGTATGGAAGAGGTGGTATAGGGATGTGGTTCTTTCATATCGCATTATTGTATTGTATGTTAACCGGGGGCCTAGAAACGACAGAGAGACTCCGTCCCCGCCGCAGCCACAATGGTCCACAACCCCACGACGTCTACTGCAGTCCACTTCACCCCTTCGTCGCCCCACACCGATGACTCTTTCAGGGTTATTGTGCGTTGCCCCCCCCCCCCCACCTCAGGGAACGTCTCACACCAGACGAGTGTAACCCCTATATTTGCGTGGGACACTGGTGGTGGTGAACGCGTACGAGGAGAACTTGTTTGCGCAACATAGCGTAGCTGAGGCGAAATAAGGGGAACCAGCCCTCATTCGCAGATGAAAAACCGCCTAACAACCATCCACAGACTGTCCAGCTCAACGGACTTAGACACAAGTACGCCGGGACGATTCGTACCGGTGACCAGGCTCCTTCCAAATCCGGAAAGCCGTGCGTTAGACCACATGGCTAACCGGGCGGCCCTTTATATCACTTAAGCCTTAAGTTAACACTAAATGCGAAAGGATACAAACACATTTTACAACACTGAGTACTGCGTACAATAGAGCAACAGGTTGGAGAGGATAATTGAATCACCATGAATTGCACTCTGTCATAAAGCAACATTTGTTAGGCAATGGTTTGTGGAAAGATACCTGAAATGGACTAGTCTGCTCACAGTCCTCAGCTTAACCCAATGGAATGCCTTTGGAATGAGTTTGAGCGTCGACTTTGCTCCAGGCTTCAGCGTCCAACATCACTACCTTGTTTGATATCGTCTCGTGGAAAAAATGGACTGCCATACCTCGACAGACACTGAGACGCCTAGTAGAATGTTTGCCAAACAGAGTGCAAGCAGTCAAATAGACGAAGGATGTACACAGCCCACATTCATGTCCATTAATAGGTGTTCGCATACTTTTGATCAGATAGTGTATATCTCGCGTATCTGTGGTGTGGTGTACATAGCCCACATTCGTGTCGACTAATAGCTGTCCGCACACTTTTGATTAGATAGTGTATATCTCTTGTATCTCAATTGTAATAACTTACGCTGATGATGCAGAGAGCTAACCAGTTGCCTTCAACTTCTACCATCCTTTTCTTATACTCTCACTCTGCCGACACGCAGCAAAATTAGACCGGTATCTGTAGAGATCTAGCGAGAGGTTTGCTGTATAACTTGAGGATATGCCGGCGTGCCGGTGACGTCAGCAGCATGCTTGATATGAATATCGTGACGTCGCCTGGCAAGGCAAGCAATCTGTCTGCTTTATTTTTTATTCAGATCTCCGCAGCAGGGCTCCAATTTCCTTGGCACTTCAGCGGCGGCCTCTGTCCCGCGTCAGACAAACATCGCGCCCAGCCTGTGTTCTCGCTTCACGAAGAACACTGCGTCATCGCATATTCGCTACCAGAGCACGGTACGCTCTATCCAATTCCAGATAAGTACAGATTCGCAAGCGAGTTACCAGCTGCGAACAGCCTCTTGCGATGTGGTATAAGCTGAGGTGACCAAAGTCATGGGATAAGTTATACACATACACAGATGGCTGTAATATCGCGTACACAAAAAATAAAAGGGCAGTGCCTTGGCTTTTGTACACATGTGATTCATCTGAAAAGCTATCCGACGTGATCAGAGCCGCGCGACGGAAAAAACTGACTTTGGATGCGGAATGGTAGTTGGAGCTAGACGCGTGGGACATTCATTTCGAAAATCGTTGAGGAATTAACTATTCCGTTATCCACAGTGTCAAAAGCGTGCCGAGAATACCAAATTTCAGGCTTTGCATTTCATCATAGGCAACGCTGCGTCCGACGGCCTTCACATAACGACCGAGAGCAACGGCGTTGACTGTCAGTGCTAACAGGCAAGCAAAAATGCGTGGAAGAACCGCAGAACTCTATGTGGGACGTATGAGGCACTATGCAGGCTAGTTGTGGCTCCATAATGGTATGGGCTGTGATTACATGGAATAGAGTGGGTCGTCTGGTCCAACAGAACCGATAATTGACTGGAAATGACTACGCTCGGTTACCTGGAGACAATTCCAGACAAGGATAGAATTTTTTTGGGTGACAATGCGACACGTCACTGGGCCACAATTACACTACTGGCCATTAAAACTGCTACACCTCGAAGATGACATGCTACAGACGCGAAATTTAACCGACAGGAAGAAAATGCTGTATTATGCAAAACATTTGCTTTTCAGAACATTCACACAAGGTTGACGCCAGTGGCGACACCTACAACGTGCTGACATGAGGAAAGTTTACAACCGATTTCTCATACACAAACAGCAGTTGACCGGTGTTGCCTGGTGAAACGTTATTGTGATGCCTCGTTTAAGGAGGAGAAATATGTACCATCACGTTTCCGACTTTGATAAAGGTCGGATTGTAGCTTATCGCGGTTGCGGTTTATCGTATCGCGACATTGCTGCTCGCATTGGTCGAGATCCAATGACTGTTAGCAGAATGTGGAATCGGTGGGTTCAGGAGGGTAACACGGAACGCCGTGCTGGATCCCAACGGCCTCGTATCACTAGCAGTCGAGATGACAGGCATCTTATCTGCATGGCTGTAACGCATCGTGCAGTCATGTCTCGATCCCTGAGTCACCAGATGGGGACGTTTGCAAGACAACAACCATCTGCACGAACAGTTCGACGACGCTGCATCACGGGCAGGAGCGCCTGCGATGGTGTGCACGAATGGAAAAATGTCATTTTTTCGGATGAATCCAGTTGCTGTTTACAGCATCATGATCGTCGCATCCGTGTTTGGTGACATCGCGGTGAACGCACATTGGAAGCGTGTATTCATCATCGCCACACTGGCGTATTACCCGGCGTGATGGTATGGGGTGCCATTGGTTACACGTCTCGTTCACCTCTTGTTCGCATTGACGGCACTTTGAACAGTGGAGGTAACATTTCAGATGTGTTACGACCCGTAGCTCTACCCTTCATTAGATCCCTGCGAAACCCTACATTTCAGCAGGATAATGCACGACCGCATGTTGCAGGTCCTGTACGGTCCTTTCTGAATACAGAAAATGTTCGACTGCTGCCCTGGCCAGCATATTCTCTAGATCTATCACCAATTGAAAACGTCTGGTCAATGGTGGCCAAGCAACTGGCTCGTCACAATGAACTGTGGTATCGTATTGAAGCTGCATGGGCATGCCCAGGCGTATCAAGGCCGTTATTACGGCCAGAGGTGGTTGTTCTGGGTACTGATTTCTCAGGATCTATGCACCCAAATTGCGTGAAAATGTGATCACATGTCAGTTCTAGTAAAATACATTTGTCCAATGAATACCCGTTTATCATCTGCATTTCTTATTGGTGTAGCAATTTTAATGGCCAGTAGTGTATTTGTCCAATGACTACCCGTTCATCATCTTAATTTCGTCTTGGTGTAGGAATTTTAATAGCCAGTAGTGTATTCGTGGAAGGTAAAAATCATAGAGGGAGCCCAAGAGATGAATACACTAAGCAGATTCAGAAGTATGTAGGTTGCTGTAGGTACTGGGAGATGAAGAAGCTTGCACAGGATAGAGTAGCAAGGAGAGCTGCATCAAACCAGTCTCAGGACTGACCACCACAACAAAAACAATATATATTTCGGGTTCCCGATATTTTCAAAAATATCAAGAGTCCTAACAAGTATACAAGAATGATTCTGTTACTTCTGTGAATGCAGAACAATAGTTGGATACTTGAAAAAAAAATCACGTGCATTTTTTTTGTGGCAATCCTCGTGTGACTAGGTGTTACAGGGCTACACTAAGCCCACATTATCACGTTTTCAGCGGTAATGTCGAGTCGAGACGTTGCAATACCATTATATTCTTATGTGAGTGTGCTCTGCAGGCTGGGATTATAGTTCTGCGCGGTGGATACTGCAGTGTCGGTGTAACTGGCGCAGAGGAATACAAAGCACAATTTGCGCAATGTTGGCTTCCGGGGTAAACGTGCAGTGAACAGTGCGGCGCGTCGGTCCGGCCAACCAGCGCCTGCGTCACGGTCGGCGCACCTGGCGCTTGCCATTCTGGTGGCGTGGCGCCAGGGGGCTTGTATGGCCACGCCTGCAGACGACACCCACTGGTCGATGGCCGCTGGCGGACGTGCGCCCAAGAGCCGTTGTTCCTCGCAAGACCCGCTGCCAGCTGCTCGTTCGCTAGCAGAGGATCATCATGGAACCAGTGAAACTTATCAACACTTGACGGGTAAAGGAAACAAATGTTTCGATATCTCAGTTCAACTAATTTCATACCAGCTTCTTACATGAACTGTGAAACCTAGGTTCTTCCAGTTTCCAACAAATTTCGGGTAGCGTGTGACTGTTTCAAAATGGGACTTAACACCTGAGGCATCAGTCCCCTAGACATAGAACTACCTAAACCTAACTAACCTAAGGACATCACTCACATCTATATAAACGATTTGGGAGACAATCTGAGCAGCCGTCTTCGGTTGTTTGCAAATAACGCTGTCGTTTATCGACTAATAAAGTCACCAGAAGATCATAACAAACTGCAAAACGATTTAGAAAATATATCTTATGGTGCGAAAAGTGGCAGTTGACCCTAAATAACGAAAAGTTTGAGGTCATCCACTTGAGTGCTAAAAGGAACTCGTTAAACTTCGGTTACACGATAAATCAGTCTAATTTAAAAGCTGTAAATTGAACTAAATACCTAGGTACTACAATTACGAACAACTTAAATTGGAAGGAACACATAGAAAATGTTGTGAGGAAGGCTAACCAAAGACCGCTTTTTATTGGCAGGACACTTAGACAATCTAACAGACCTACTAAAGAAAGTGCCTACACTACGCTTGTCCTTCCTCTTTTAGATTACTGCTGCGCGGTGTGGGATCCTTACCAGAAAATACTGACGGGGTACATGGACAAATTTCAACGAAAGGCAGCACGGTTTGTATTATCGCGAAGTAGGGGAGAGAGTGTCACAGAAATGATACAGGGTTTGGGCTGGACATCATTAAAAGAAAGGCGTTTCTCGTTGCGACGGAATCTTCACACGAAATTCCAATCTCCAGCTTTCTCCTCCGAATGCGAAAATATTTTGTTGACACCGACCTACATAGGGAGAAACGATCACCACGATAAAATAAGGGCGATCAGAGCTCGTACGGAAAGATACAGGTGTTCATTCTTTCCGCGCCCTATACGAGATTGGAGTAATAGAGAATGATAGAGGTGGTTCGATGAACCCTCTGCCAGGCACTTAAATGTATTTTGCAGACTATCCATGTAGATGTAGATGTAGATCCATGCCGGAGGCAGGATTCGAACCTGCGACCGTAGCAGCAGCGCGGTTCCGGTCTGAAGCGCCTAGAACTGCTCGGCCACAGCGGCCGGCAGTGTGTGATTGTCCACAAAATTAATCCTGACACGTTTTTCTAAAATATCTACCATCGGAAAAGTCTTGTCGGTGCTACTTTTGTTACTTACCGCACGCTACGGTAAATATGCGAATTCTGGTACACAGACCATAATATTTTAATGTATCATCTCGATGTTGGGTGCGCTGATGTTAACGCTGTAAGGCATACTGAACGAAACGACGTATACAGCAGTCAATCCTGACAATAGAAAGGCTTCGACCGTAATTTTTCAGCCATTCGTACGTATCATCACCTACAACCTGCTTGCTGATTTGTAACTGCACATTACTACCCCTCCCCCATAAACCACAAAAAAATAGTGAACTACACTGCACATCGGCGTGAATACCACCGATCCCGGATTTCGCTACCTAGGAGTTATTTCATCGGGCGTGGAGGCCTCGATCGAGTAAACAGGTTATTTTACTACCATTGCGGATTTCTTTCTTTTACTGACTTACGCTATTTTCACCATTCTGACTAATGTTCCACTTTCAAATACACTACTGGCCATTAAAATTGCTACACCAAGAAGAAATGCAGATGATAAACGGGTATTCATTGGACAAATATGCTAGAACTGACCTGTGATAACATTTTCACGACATTTGGGTGCATAGATCCTGACAAATCAGTACCCAGGACAACCACCTCTGGCCGTAATAACGGTCTTGATACGCCTGGGCATTGAGTCAAACAGAGCTTGGATGGCGTGTACAGGTACAGCTGCCCATGCAGCTTCAACACGGTACCACAGTTCATCAAGAGTAGTGACTGGCGTATTGTGACGAGCCAGTTTCTCGGCCACAATTGACCAGACGTTTTCAATTGGTGAGACATCTGGAGAATGTGCTGGCCAGGGCAGCAGTCGAACATTTTCTGTATCCAGAAAGGCCCGCACAGGACCTGCAACATGCGGTCGTGCATTATCCTGCTGAAATGTAGGGTTCCGCAGGGTTCGAATGAAGGGTAGAGCCACGCGACATAACGCATCTGAAATGAAACGTCCACTGTTCAAAGTGCCGTCAATGCGAACAAGAGGTGACCGCGACGTGTAACCAATGGCACCCCATACCATCGCGCCGGGTGATACGCCAGTATGGCGATGACGAATACACGCTTCCAATGAGCGTTCACCGCGATGTCGCCAAACACGAATGCGACCATCATGATGCTGTAAACAGAACCTGGATTCATACGAAAAAATGACGTTTTGCCATTCGTACACCCAGGTTCGTCGTTGAGTACACCATCGCAGACGCTCCTGTCTGTGATGTAGCGTCAAGGGTAACTGCAGCCATGGTCTCCGAGTTGATAGTCCATGCTGCTGCAAACGTCGTCGAACTGTTCGTGCAGATGCTTGCTGTCTTGCAAACGTCCCCATCTGTTGACTCAGGAATCGAGACGTGGCTGCACGATCCGTTGCAGCCATGCGGACATGCGGATAAGATGCCTGTCATCTCGACTGCTAGTCATACGAGGCCGTTGGGATCCAGCACGGCATTCCGTTTTACCCTCCTGAACCCACCGATTCCATATTCTGCTAACAGTCATTGGATCTCGACCAACGCGAGCAGTAATGTCGCGATACGATAAACCGCAATCGCGATAGGCTACAATCCGACCTTTATCAAAGTCGGAAACGTGATGGTACGCATTTCTCCTCCTTACACGAGGCATCACAACAACGTTTCACCAGGCAACGCCGGTCAACTGCTGTTTGTGTATGAGAAATTGGTTGGAAACTTTCCTCATAGACGGAAATCAACGAAATTTGTCGCAGATTGTAAACTTCAGTATCCCAGTGCAACACTTCCACCCCTCCCCTCCCCTCTCCGACGCACTACCAATGGAGGTATCACTCATGATTCACTCTTACTATTGGATTCCGCTTGATAAGACAAATGTACTTTCTCTGACAGACCAACACTTTTTCACTCACTGGAAGGCACCTTACAGAACTTAATGGAGGAAATTGCTATAGACTCGATATTAAAAGGACGTTTAAGTTGCTAATAGGGACTTTATTAAGTCCTTTTGGTCTTTACAAACTTATCATTTGAAAGTCGAACGATTTTTGTATCTAGACAGTGTCTATATACAATCGACCAATTTTTATATAGACAATTGCGAGACATTTCCTGGCTATGGATACGCTTTGGGAAAAAAAAAGAAACAGTATCGCAGAACGTTTGACTCCCGGTTGAAAAGGGAGACATAACACAATCCCTAGACAATGTTGCGAAACGCTTCGTTGCGTGAGTGTGTTGGTAGCATTTACAGGTGGATCTGAAAACTGTGCTGTTGAGAAGCAATGTCAAATGATCATTTGATGTTCCTCGGTATTAAATTAACCTACAGCGCTAATAATGGAGACATGGAATAAACGCAAACAGGCACGAAATGTACTAGATGCTTGAGTATGCAGATTTTAATATTTCAGCGCATTTGTTTGTGAGAAAATCGTGTAAGAAGAATACACTTCTACCAGGAGGTGTCAGAATCCGCCAAGAGCAGGACTGTGCTAAACATCACGTATCAAGATGTGGCCAATGGAGAAACTGTTGCACCAGATCGAGGATTTTCACGCGACATCGTGTTTATGGGAAGTTATTATTTCCGAATATACGCTGATACGCCAAAACATTATGACCACTCCCTAACGCGACGTTCGTTGCCGCCTGGTGGCGTTGCAGGTACATGACGCGGGAACAAAATTATGTAAGCTTAGCACACACCAACGGGGGATCACCCAAGCGATGATATGCGCTTGAAATGGAGAAATCCACTGACATAAGTGGCTTTGACAATGGACAGATTATTATCACGCAGAGCCTGTGAAGGCATATCTAATGGCTCTAAGCACTATGGGATTTAACATCTGAGGTCATCAGTCCCCTAGACTTAGAACTACTTAAACCTAACTAACCTAAGGACATCACCCACATCCATGCCCGAGGCAGGATTAGAACCTGCAACCGTAGCAGACCACCCCTACGAGTCCACATGTTGATCCAACGAAATCGAATGTTACAACGACACGGGATTCGATTGTCGATCAATGGAAATGTGTCGGTGCTTCGGATGAATCGAGGCGAACGGCGGCTCGAAATGTGAGGCGGAGTTCTTTGGGAGCACTAGTAAGCTATGAGAGACATTCTACTGCGCTTGCATAGGACCTGTGGTAGTAATCGAAGATACGCTGATAGCTACGAACCACCTGATCCCTTCATGCTTCATGTCGCCCCGAGTGCGATGTCATCTTTCAGCAGTATATGCGTCCGTGTCTCGCAACCAGACCGTGCTACGGTGGAACGGTGGGTTCAGGACCATTATAGTGAACTCACGTTGATGTCTCGGCGATCAACTCGCTTGATATAAATCCTATGATACCCAACTGGATAGCTATCGGGCACCATCACCGCGTACACAAATCAGCGCCCCGTCGTTTACGCGAATTACATGGCCTGTGCGCAGACGTCCAATGCCACATACTTCCACAAACCTACCAAGAAATTGTCGGATCTCTAATACGCAAAATCAATGATGTACTTCGTTCCAAAGACGGAGAAACAAACTATTAAACCGGTGATCATAATGTTTTGGTTCATCAGAGTCAAAATAGCAACAACATAAAGTTGGTTGTCAAAGAGCTAACCAAAAAAATAGTATCACTGAGTCACGTTGGAAAAAACAGACCACCTTCTACTTCCGAAGTCGAAAGTAACTTACATTTGAAATGAGGCCCCTCTGCAAACAGTTTCCGTTCCCACCAACATCCTCTCCTTCGATTTCCTTCACTGTTCATTATTGTCATGGTCCAAGACACCGTCCCAACAAGGTCAGCCATCTAAGACAATGATCGAAGCAGAAGAAATGAATTAAAATTTGTGTTGCAGCCGTGACTCGAACCCGGGTCTTCTTAATTGCTAGGCATTGCAACATTGCTGCACAAACTACCCAAGATGAATGCCCTCCCCAGCACAAACTTCAATTCATTATCTTCTGCTTATTTTCCTTTAAATTGTCACTACTGCCAGGGCTCTCCAACACTGGAATAGCACCTTAGCGTTGGACGTAATGGGAAAGTCCTGTAACATAGGTGATCATACAGATCTTATAATTAAATGTTTCCCTGAGACATTTAAGTCTCTTCGTTATCTACGACAATGATCGAAGCAGAAGGGCACTTAAATTGCGTAGTTCGTGCAGCAATGTCGACCATCTTACTGTGGCAGAGTAATAGTTAGTATTTCCGCCTAACAAGAGGGGTTACACCTGTTCCTAGGACTGCTCCCGACTTCTCAATGGTGTTATTAACTGCATTATGACGTTTTCGTTAATTTATGTTTCCTGTGCATGTCTTTGTTATCCGTTTGTATGCTCCAAATGACTGAGTTTGGACGGTTGTGAATCAATTGAGAGAACTGCCACTCTAGTTAAGACAATCAATTATTCTCTTTAATATGTTTGCGTTTTGGTTCTAGGTCTCTGTCTGGACTGAAGATGCTGCTGTCAGTTTAATATTTTTGTTCTATTTTGTATGCTTACCAATGGCACTATATTGCAATGTGTTCTTCAGTCTATTGTAGGATACAATTCGTGTTGAAACAGTTCCAGCACTTCATTATTTTGTTTTTGCGCTTATGTACTTATATGGTTGTTTTAATAAAGAAGGAAAAAAAAACAAGAAAGAAGACCTGGTTTCGAGTCCCGGCCGCAGCACAAATTTTAATACATTTCCTCTGCTTCGATTATTATCGTACATAATTAAGAGACTTAAATGTCTCAGGGAAACATATAATTATAAGGTCAGCCATATTTATCAAATATCGAGGAGAAAGTCATTCAAGTGTGTATACGAGACAATGTTTCTGGACCGTCTATATACACTGTCTAGCTTCATGTCTATAGACAGTCCCTCTGCAATGTCTACAGACAATCGCTCGACTTTGTACACCAGTGTGTACTTACGTTAACGACGTTTAGTCATGGCAGGTCGATCCACACCCTTGTGCGTCACTTGACGAACAGCAAGTGTCAACCTGGAAGTTTGCTGGAGATAATCGCGACCTGATGGTCCCCGTAATAAGGGCAGATAGGGTGGCCTGATTATTTCTATTCTGGTGGCGGCGACCTTTATCCAGGCGGCGGCCGGCCACGCCTCCCCTGTCGTGCCTTTGTGCCATTACGGAGCTCTTTTTTAGGCGTCGAAAGAGGAGACGCGGGAGGAGAGGGTTTACAACGTTGGCGCGGTCATTACGCGGCCAGTAATTACTGCCGTCATTAAGGACCGACTAGGCGACGGCCAGCGTCGCCTGCCCGCCCCACAGCCGGCGCAACAGCTGCGTCTGCCTACCTGCTGCTCCGTGTCCAGCAGACTGTGCTTAACACGTAGCCCATTTCTTGCTATACACAGTGGTGAGAAAAGTCATGGGATACCGCCTAATATCGTGTCGGACCTCCTTTTGCGCTGAGTATTACAGCAACTGGGCTTGAGGAACTCAACAAGTTTCCTGCAGAAACATTGACCCATAATGCCTCTATAGCCATCCATAATTGTGAAAAGTACTGCCGGCAGGCCCGGATCTAGTGGTGGGAGGGGGGGGGGGGGGCAATCTCATGGGGCGCCAAATACATATTCTTGAAGAAAGAATCCTTGTTTCACAAAGCGCCTAGCATCGAGCGCACTCTGGTCTATCGATTGCTTTGATGACTTTGAAACGCAACCATATTTTTGAACACATTCTAAGTTGATATCTGAAAATGGTTCAAATGGCTCTGAGCACTATGGGACTTGACATCTGAGGTCATCAGTCCCCTAGACTTAGAACTACTTAAACCCAACTAACCTAACGGCATCACACACATCCATGCCCGAGGCAGGATTCGAACCTGTGACCGGAGCAGCAGCAGCGCGATTCCGGAATGAAGCGCCTAGAATCGCTCGGTCACGGCCGCCGGCAGTTTATATCTGAACGAATCCTAAGTTGATTTTTGAATGCGTGCACAGTGTACGTGATCTCACTGCCAGGGGAACCCCGTCGCATTTAGAAATAAAGAACTTTCCAGCAGATAAAAGGGCAAGGGTCTATACGAGCTGAGCCGAATAAGCCCGAACGGATGAATGCCAGTCGGTGTTTGGTTGTGTGGTTGTGTTGGGTGTGCGAATGATCAGCGTTGTTATAATTATTATCGAAATCCATAGATTCAGACTACCAGAGTGGAAATAAACGACTAACAGGAATAACAGATAAGAAAGATTACATCTTCTCGGTGTATCCAAGAAAATGAAATTTTGACATAAAATTTTTGCCAGATCGCTACATACTGGTGGCCACGTGTACATTCTCCAAGTTCTATTCTCGGTATAGCGCGGAAAACGCATTGCACGAACACGTAATAACGCCTAAAGAGAGAATAAACGCGGGATACCTAAATCGATTATTCTTGCTAGGTTAGTGAAGTTTACCGGAGAATAAGTTTTGACAATGGCAAGAATAGTTACAGTATTGGTGATGACAAGATTGTTTCTTAGAATGAGGAAAGAGAAGAAATAGGGACATCACACAAATTATATGGAAGAATATGACGATTTAAAACTTATATAAAAATTTCCTACTACTACCTTTCAGTCTCATGCTTGAGAAACTGGAGCTTATGAATGAAATGTACAACTATTTCCTAACATAAAACTTTTTGCTTGTAGTAGGCCTAATAGGCATTTGATATTGATACTTTGTGAATTATATCCTGTTCTGTGATTTATGCAAATGAGATAGATAAAAATGACTACTTGTGCCAAAACAGCCCCGCTTATTTGGTGTGTGTTACAACTGCTGCAGACAGCGACAAAATAGACGTAATATAATCGGAAAACCCCGCCAGTCTTACATGCTATTCGCATTATCAGCTTTACTAGTATTGGACAACGACATTTTGATTTTTCATGTAGCAAAACGTTTGACAAACTTTGATGAGGTAATAGTTTCTTTCGCAGAAAGGAAAATACACCGTGTAAACTTGTAGCATGGTTAGAGAGAAAAAAATGCTGTGGCCTAAGGATTGAAGAAACCTGTACTGTCTTGCTTGTCTCTTGTCTCTACTGGTTTTAAGTTTCTGTTGGAACCGAGACCGAAACGGTCGCGGGGTTGCTGAGAACGAAGCGTGGCGGGACCAAACGAGAGCGGCTCGCGAACAAACGAACGAACGGGAAAGGACGGACACGAACAACGACGGACGACCGAGCAAGACGTTACGAACAAGAACACGCAAGAAGCAATGGGGTCCCAAGAGACAACCGAACGAATCCACAACGTCCACGAAAACAATGTAAACACACTGTCTGTAGCCGAGATGTCGATAGACTCACGTGAATATCAGACTGCGTACCTGAGCGATAGGCAGGCGCTTAAGTACATGATAGGGTACGTCGCTGTTGGCTACTGTGACCACGTGCTCCACCTTGACGCCCTCACGTTATACGCGGGCCAGGAGCGCGCGCGCAGCCACGACTTACGGCGCGACTGCTGCAGAGGCCTCTAGTGGTAATCGAGATCCATGCCGTCTGGCGCGGATTCGAAACCCGCGGCGCTCGGTACCAGAGTTTCCTATATTTAATTTTGTCAAACAGAAGAGAAAGTTATTAACTAATAGGCAATAAAGAATGAAAATTTTCTGAAGAGGTCTTATTCTCCCAGTTGCAAATAATCCCTCCCAGTATTAATAGTGAATTGTTTTTTAAGAGGGAGGAGCGTGTTAAAATGTCAATCCGGCGGATTGGGAGCAGGAGAGGCACCATAGGACATTTTAATTACCACTGACCTGAATATGGGTTTGATGGCTTGCATTACAGAGCAAAGTACAATGACGTGTGATAGAAGAATGCTGTGCGCAGAGACGTGACACTGCACTTTAGCACTCTTAAGACCAAGTAATATGTCTCACATTTCCTCGAACATATAAGTTTTATATATATCAAACTCTTCAGAGCGATGTGCGCTACGAAATGAACACATTTTTGGAAGAACAGTATTTTTAAAATTTTTTATGTCGTAACTCAAACCTCGTGGGGGTGAGGGGCACTATCAAGTTTTTGCCCCGCTTCGGAAATCCCGTAGATAGGAGCTGTTGGCGGTGCAGGATTTTGTGCACGAACTGAGCTGTAAATTATGTCCCATAAATGTTCGGTGAGATTCGTGTGGGCGATCTGGGTGGCCAAAAAAATGGTTCAAATGGCTCTAAGTACTATGGGACTTAACGTCTGAGGTCATCAGTCCTCTAGACTTACAACTACTTAAACCTAACTCGCCTAAGGACATCACACACATCCATGCCCGAGGAGGATTCGAACCTGCGACCGTAGCAGCATCGTGCTTCCGGACTGAAGCCTCTAGAACCGCTCGACCACAGCGTCCGGCCCTGGGTGGCCAAATCATTCGTTCGAATTGTCCAGAATGTTCTTAAAACCAACCGCGAACAACAGTGGCCCGATCAGATTACATATTTTCTGCTATAAAACTTCTATCGTGCATCAATAAATCGCATGACAAATGTGCTAACAGTGTCAAAGGCTCATGAAGCGAGGGTGACTCAGAAAGTAACGAGCAATCTGATATAATCAGTTTGTGAGATGTGTTTTATTAACTTTTTTTAACTTACTACAAAACTGAAGCTACTTTTTTCTGTAAGTAATCACCTCTGTTATTTAAGCATATGCCATACACTGTTCACGAACCTCAGGATTCACGTGTCGTAGTTGGTAGCCGCCAGTCTATTATGCAAGCTGTTAACTACATTCTTCATACAGGCATCACACCCAAAACGATTCCGGATCAGAAATTCACTGAGCTTCTTAGGGACGTAGCTTGCACGAATTGTTCTTCCGACGATCACTCAATCATCTGAGATGAATGACCGTCAGGGCTGAGCTTTGTCCTTCATATTTCTTTGCCAATTGTTGCACATTTCACGTAGCTTCATTAAATTTTGTTTCTTCGTTTTATATCGCTATATACTTGGTGGTTACAGTTGAAATGCAGCTACCCATGGGAGATCCACTGTGGCTGTAATTATGGTATGGCAGCGAACTAGATAGAAATTTTACTGCATTAATGTGGAAATGTGGAAAAATTATTTAGTTCCAATTTTGCCCACCAGGTGCAATTAAGACGCTGTACAGCATCTTTTCGACGCTTCCGGTGCTCATTTTGAACGAATTGTGTAAGCGACTGTTAATAATAAAATCAACATAGTGCCTTTCTCACTTGTTTGAACTTTTCTGCCAACGTCTCGTTCGTAAGTCATTACATATGAAACATTTCTGTGCGTCTTTCTTGCATTCACAGTGCCAGATTTACACCTGGTGGCCAAGACTGGAACAAATTTTTTCCAGTGAAAACTGGTTCCACATTATCGCATTGGAATTTCTAGCAAGTTTCGCTGTCACGCGGATCATTACAGGCCACACTAGACCTTCGTGAATAGCTGCGGTTTAATTTTGACCACCTGGTACTTCTGTCAGTTGACAACCAGTGGAGTTATTTTACCTTAATGTAGTTCATTTTGTCCGTCTGCAGGTTTGCATTGACCTATTCTCATTTATTTTTTCTTATTTACACGTCAAGTTCCGTAGGACCAAATTGAGGAGCAAATCTCCAAGGACATGGAACGTGTCAGTACATGAAATTACAACATAAAAGTAATAACAGTTAAAAATAAAATGTTTATGAACCAAGAATGTCAAGCCGTAAGTTTAAGTACACGCAGTCAACAACACAACATAAGAATCAGCTTAATTTTTCAAGGAACTCCTCAATAGAATAGGAGTACCCATAAGGAAACTCTTCAGTTTCGATTTGAAGGCTGCTAAGATTTTTGAATTCTTGTGGTAGCTTATTGAATATGGATGCAGCAGTATAGTGCACACTTTTCTACACGAGAGTTAAGGAAGTCCGATCCAAATGCAGGTTGGATTTCTGTCGAGTGTTAACTGAGTTAAAGCTGCTAATTCTTGGGAGCCTTGAGAAGCCTATGTCAAATTACCGAGATTAGTGAACAGGGGTCGACAGGAGGTTCGCGAACTTACACCACTTATTGCCCGAACCGCCCGTTTCTGAGCCAAAAATATTCTTTAAGAATGGGAAGAGTTACCCCAAAATATAACACTATACGACATAAGCGAATGAAAATAAGCGAAGTAGACTAATTTTCGTGTCGAACAATTATTTAATTCAAATACCATTAGAATAGTAAAAATGACAGCATTAAGTCTCTGAACAAGATCCTGAACGTAAGCTTTCCACTACAGTTTAGTATCTATCTAAACACCTAGAAATTTGAACTGTTATGTTTCACTAATCATATGCCCATTCTATGAAATTAAAACGTCGGGTTTGTTCAACTGTGTGTTATAAACTGCAAAATCTGAGTCTTACTGTGATTTACCTCCCCTCATGAACCATGGACCTTGCCGTTGGTGGGGAGGTTTGCGTGCCTCAACGATACAGATAGCCGTACCGTAGGTGCAACCACAACGGAGGGGTATCCGTTGAGAGGCCAGACAAACGTGTGGTTCCTGAAGAGGGGCAGCAGTCTTTTCAGTAGTTGCAGGGGCAACAGTCTGGATGATTGACTGATCTGGCTTTGTAACACTAACCAAAACGGCCTTGCTGTTGTGGTACTGCGAACGGCTGAAAGCAAGGGGAAACTACAGCCGTAATTTTTCCCGCGGGCATGCAGCTTTACTGTATGGTTAAATGATGATGGCGTCCTCTTGGGTAAAATATTCCGGAGGTAAAATAGTCCCCCATTCGGATCTCCGGGCGGGGACTACTCAAGAGGACGTCGTTATCAGGAGAAAGAAAACTGGCATTCTACGGATCGGAGCGTGGAATGTCAGATCCCTTAATCGGGCAGGAAGGTTAGAAAATTTAAAAAGGGGAAATGGATAGGTTAAAGTTAGATATCGTGGGAATTAGTGAAGTTCGGTGGCAGGAGGAACAAGACTTGTGGTCAGGTGAATACAGGATTATAAATATAAAATCAAATAGGGGTAATGCAGGAGTAGGTTTAATAATGAATAAAAAAATAGGAGTGCGGGTAAGCTACTACAAACAGCATAGTGAACGTATTATAGTGGCCAAGATAGACACGAAGCCCATGCCCACTCCAGTAGTACAAGTTTATATGCCAACTAGCTCTGCAGATGACGAAGAAATTGAAGAAATGTATGATGAGCTAAAAGAAATTATTCAGGTAGTGAAGGGAGACGAAAATTTGATAGTCATGGGTGACTGGAATTCGACAGTAGGAAAAGGGAGAGAAGCAAACATAGTAGGTGAATATGGATTGTGGGAGAGAAATGAAAGAGGAAACTGTCTGGTAGAATTTTGCGCAGGGCATAACTTAATCATAGCTAACACTTGGTTCAGGAATCATAAAAGAAGGTTGTATATATGGAGGAATCCGGGAAATACTAAAAAGTATCAGATAGATTTTATAATGGTAAGACAGAGATTTAGGAACCAGGTTTTAAATTGTAGGACATTTCCAGGGGCAGATGTGGACTCTGACCACAATCTATTGGTTATGAACTGTAGATTAAAACTGAAGAAACTGCAAAAAGGTGGGAATTTAAGGAGATGGGATCTGGATAAACTTAGTGAACCAGAGGTTGTACGGAGTTTCAGGGAGACCTATAAGGGAACAATTGACAGGAATGGGGGAAAGAAATACAGTAGAAGAAGAATGGGTAGCTCTGAGGGATGAAGTAGTGAAGGCAGCAGGGGATCAAGTAGCTAAAAAGACGAGGGCTAATAGAAATCCTTGGGTAACAGAAGAAATTTTGAATTTAATTGATGAAACGAGAAAATATAAAAATGCAGTAAATGAAGCAGGGAAAAAGGAATACAAACGTCTCAAAAATGAGATTGAAAGGAAGTGCAAAATGGCTAAACAGGCATGGCTAGAGGACAAATGTAAGGATGTAGAGTCTTATTTCACTGGGGGTAAGATAGATACAGCCTATAGGAAAATTAAAGAGACCTTTGGAGAAAAGAGAACCACTTGTATCAATATCAAGAGCTCAGATGGAAACCCAGTTCTAAGCAAAGAGAGGAAAGCAGAAAGGTGGAAGGAGTGTATAGAGGGTCTATACAAGGGCGATGTACTTGAGGGCAATATTATGGAAATGGAAGAGGATGTAGATGAAGATGAAATGGGAGATACGATACTGCGAGAAGAATTTGACAGAGCACTGAAAGACCTGAGTCGAAACAAGGCCCCGGGAGCAGACAACATTCCATTAGAACTGCTGACGGCCTTGGGAGAGCCAGTCCTCACAAAACTCTACCATCCGGTGAGCAAGATGTACGAGACAGGCGAAATACCCTCAGACTTCAAGAAGAATATAATAATTCCAATCCCAAAGAAAGCAGGTGTTGACAGATGTGAAAATTACCGAACTATCAGTTTAATAAGTCACAGCTGCAAAATACTAACGCGAATTCTTTACAGACGAATGGAAAAACTGGTAGAAGCCGACCTCGGGGAAGATCAGTTTGGATTCCGTAGAAATGTTGGAACACGTGAGGCAATACTGACCTTACGACTTATCTCAGAAGAAAGATTAAGGAAAGGCAAACCTACGTTTCTAGCATTTGTAGACTTAGAGAAAGCTTTTGACAATGTTGACTGGAATACTCTCTTTCAAGTTCTGAAGGTGGCAGGGGTAAAATACAGGGAGCGAAAGGCTATTTACAATTTGTACAGAAACCAGATGGCAGTTATAAGAGTCGAGGGGCATGAAAGGGAAGCAGTGGTTGGGAAAGGAGTGAGACAGGGTTGTAGCCTCTCCCCGATGTTATTAAATCTGTATATTGAGCAAGCAGTATCGGAAACAAAAGAAAAATTTGGAGTAGGTATGAAAATCCAGGGAGAAGAAATAAAAACTTTGAGGTTCGCCGATGACATTGTAATTCTGTCAGAGACAGCAAAGGACTTGGAAGAGCAGTTGAACGGAATGGACAGTGTCTTGAAAGGAGGATATAAGATGAACATCAACAAAAGCAAAACGAGGACAATGGAAGGTAGTCGAATTAAGTCGGGTGATGCTGAGAGAATTAGATTAGGAAATGAGACACTTAAAGTAGTAAAGGAGTTTTGCTATTTGGGGAGCAAAATAACTGATGATGGTCGAAGTAGAGAGGATATAAAATGTAGACTGGCAATGGCAAGGAAAGCGTTTCTCAAGAAGAGAAATTTGTTAACATCGAGTATAGATTTAAGTGTCGGGAAGTCGTTTCTGAAAGTATTTGTATGGAGTGTAGCCATGTATGGAAGTGAAACATTGACAATAAATAGTTTGGACAAGAAGAGAATAGAAGCTTTCGATATGTGGTTCTACAGAAGAATGTTGAAGATTAGGTGGGTAGATCACGTAACTAATGAGGAGGTATTGAATAGGATTGGGGAGAAGAGAAGCTTGTGGCACAACTTGACTAGAAGAAGGGATCGGTTGGTAGGACATGTCCTGAGGCATCAAGGGATCACAAATTTAGCATTGGAGGGCAGCGTGGAGGGTAAAAATCGTAGAGGGAGACCAAGAGATGAATACACTAAGTAGATTCAGAAGGATGTAGGTTACAGTAGGTACTGGGAGATGAAGGAGCTTGCACAGGGTAGATTAACATGGAGAGCTGCATCAAACCAGTCTCAGGACTGAAGACCAAAACAACAACAACACTGTGATTTAGCGTTAGTTTATTCTCTACAAGCCATGAACTTACGTCATGAACTGTGCTATTTGAAACCGAGCCAATATTGCACACAACATCCTTTACTATCAAGGTATTGTCTAGCAGAAATATTTTAGAGTTACCCGTAATACTAGAGAGCATATCATTTACATAAATAAGGAACAGGAGTGACCTCAACACTGATCCCTGTGGCACCACCCATTTGACCGTACCCCACTCAGACCCCACAACACAGCCATTCTCAACGCTGTGAATAATGACCTGTAGCTGTTTTACTTATCAAGATGTGCAATGTCAGACGTAGTATTCGTAGTGTGATTGCATCACAAATCAACCACTAGGCCAATGAAAATCTACTAGTGTATCAAGAAGTTCGTAGAAACGTTAGCCACCTCTCATCGGTGTGTAGGAGAAGCCGTTCGAATCGTTGGTCACTTTCTTTACAGCACTAGCGAATATGGCGGTCGTTCAAAGAATAGCCGAAAGTGGTATCATAAAGATGTTTCCTCGAATATGGACTCACTGATTATGTACTCCAAAAGATGGGTTTCTGAAATGTTTCATTAATCCAGTACCGTAATTTAAAAGAAAAAGATGCACATACTATTAAAAATGGCAACTGTCTCATTACCATGTGTTCCACCAATGTCTCACAGTTAAAATTAACTGGAATTTCTGTCAGTGCTTGGCAGAATATGATAATCATTGCGTAAAGGAAAAAACTTTCTAATGTTCTGCAAAATCATACTTATTTGGTGTCGAACCGGCTTTCGGCTTCTTAGGCCTGTTTCAGGTGATAACAGAAGACAGGTATTTAGCATTTACAGAAAAACACATAGTTATAGAGATACGGTAATTCCTGCAAGTACCCAGCATCCATACAGTTACAAACATGCAGCCTTCCATTCGATGGTTTATCGCCTTATATTCATTCTACTATCTGAATTGGCCTTTCAAACAGAGCTATAGACCACGAAACATACCACTTCTACCAATGGCTAAGGCTCTGAACTGATTGATAATATACTACGCAAAAAGAAAATGCGTAAAATTGCACCACTTCTGTAAGGTGGCCAACAGCAGCCAGTCAGTAGTTACAAAACCTGGTGGAAAATCCCATATTTCAGATAACGTTGCAAAAATGTGAAATTCTCTCAACTACAGACTTGCATTTTATAACACCATTAGATACCAATATTTTTATTCAGTATTAAAGACAATAACGACCCTTTGCAGAAAGTGGTGTCTATATAATCACTTGTAAGCAGTGTGAAAAAGTATATACTAGTCAGACAGGCAGAGCTGTGGCAGTTAGCCTGTAGGAACATGACACAAGCTGGAGATTAAGAAAGCAAGATGCAATGTTTGCTGATCATCTTTTAACAGAGAAGCATTTCATATGACGTAGAATGGGAAATATTGCATTCTGTTAAGGAAAGCAGGAAGATGACCTTACTGGAAATACTGAAAATCAGCAAACACATGGCATAGAATGCCAGTTTGGCTTTAAATGATCACGCTCAATTTCCTCTCTCCCCTTTGTTAAATTACGTTTTCGTTACAAATACTAGATTCAAACTAATTCTCATTAGTTATTAAATGTATCTTCACATAAAAACTATGTTGCTCCAACCTCTTTTTAAATAATGTAATTGTTTCTAAATGATGAAAATTTAATGCTTTCCTATGTAAACACTATGTCATATTTGTATCTTCTGTACAAATAATATCTGTGCAAGTCGTACATCATGTTTGTGTTTACGAAGTTCAATTGTCACCTGGTAATGGCCTAAGAAGTCGAAAGCCGGTTCGTAACCAAATAAGTATAATTTTCCATAACATTAGGAAGTGTTTTCGTTTTTAATAGTATCAGTATTATACAAAAGCAAAACGCATAACCCATCACAGTCATCTGCATTCCGGAACAGCGTTCAACGGTCTACCTTTCCACAATTGTAAATCATACATGCAAAAGAATGGGAAGTTATTATTAATGAACAGAAACGGCAGTGTGAGGCAATTATTTGACTATTGGCACAGTGAATAATCACTAATGCGACAAAGACCCTAGCAACAGGTGTGTGTGCAAGACGGCGGTATACCATCATGCCACTATTTTACATCCAACAATAAGGAAATGACTTAGACAGAGCGAAATACTTAACAGAAATGTTACAATTAGTTAATGTGTTGTCCTCAAAATTTTGTAGACAAATTCTCAGTCTACGAAAAGTGAAGTTCTGTTAAAGTTGCGGTAGTACATGTTTTTGATATATATCTTTCTGACAGACAATATAATACCATTCATAATGCACGAGAGGATGGTGATAATGAATGTATAATGCAAGAGATCCTATAAATCAGTTTTCAGTTTACGAAAGACGTGCGATCTGTGAGCCTTTGTGTCGCACACGAAAGGATGATACTTCACATTACAACTCACTGCGAGCTCTGTATGCAGAATGATTGCAAAACAACTGTGTGAATAATTTGATCACACGACTGCAATGATCTAAATATCACCTATCAACCACCATGGCAAAGTAATTGGAAAAATATCATCCGAAATATTCAACATTGCAGGACTTCGAACCTGTCGCTCTGAAAAAGCAGAATGCAATACACAAAAACCAGGAAGCAGACAGCCGAATGGCAAGTGTCCATTTTAATCTACTCAGTATCGTGGCCAGACAACCGCGTACGTTTTTCATGCGTGAATGGGAGGGAGATTAGTGTTTAAAGTCCCGTTGATAGCGACGACACTAGAAACGGAAAAGAACCTCGGCTTACGGAAGGTTCAAATGGCTCCGAGCACTATGGGACTTAACTTCTGAGGTCATCAGTTCCCTAGAACTTAGAACTACTTAAACCCAGCTGAACTAATGACAACACACACATCCGTGCCCGAGGCAGGTTTCGAACCTGCGACCGTAGCGGTCGCGCGGTTCCAGACTGCAGCGCCTAGAACCACTCGGTCGGTCCGGCCGGCGCTTATGGAAGGCTAGGGAACGAAATGAGCCGTGCCGTTTTCAGGGGAACCATCCCGGAATTTCCAGCATCGATTTAGAGAAATCGCGGAAGACCTAAATCTAGATGCCCGAGCGGGGATTTGAACCGTCGTCTTCCCGAATGAGAATCCAGTATACTAACCACAGCGCCGCTTCGGTCGATCTCTCATACGCAACGGCTCGAGACCACACCAGAGATACAAATACACCTCCGTGGTGAGTAATCTAAGCTAACCTTAGCATGATCTTGCAGAAAATTGCAAAGATTTATTCGTGATTTTAGAAAGCAAAAATATTGTGGACAGAAATGAAAGTATAATTGAGCAGAAAAGTTTCACATTGTAGTCTTTTGTGATTTTTTTGTCTCAGTACCTTTTTCCGGTGCGTTGTCGCAAACGTTTCCTTTTTATCTTTAAAGAGCGCATCTGAGACCGTTAACCTTCAGAGGAGCCTAGCTCCGTCATTGGCTGCATTATCAGCCTTATTTTAATTATGTTTCCGTTTTTATTACCTCCAAGCAATCTTCTCACAGCGTTTTAGCGTTTGATAATGAGACACGCAGTATGCTTACTGTAGGGAATGGACTGGGACGAGTGTAGAAGCTGGGCACTTACATTCGACCCGCGACCAGCTACGCCGCGGGGATCAATATAGGCGGGTGCCCCTGGCGTGCGGCTACCCGCACCGCACGATTGCTGGCCGGACAGCCGACTTGCAGGGCGCCGCGCTCGCATCAGCTGCAATATGCACCAATTAAACATACCTTGTTCGTTCTGGAAGTTCAGCCCTACGACTGAGATTAGAGAGCGAACAATAAGCGTGAACACTGCGACCAGATGCTTTACAATACTTTTCATTTACTGACCCATTAGATAGCTACTGAGGGAGGTAGTGGTATAGGCAAAGGTGAATAAAATATTTCATGTAATATGTGTACAACTTTTATTGGTTACGGAGACATAGCTAGTTAGAGAGTTAAGTTTTTGTCTCCCGTGTTGGTACTCCGGCTGCTATGTGTTTATTTAACGATTGACATTTTAAGTTTTTAGGTTCAAGTTGTGAACTTAAGTTAAACTTTACATTACCGAAATTGGATGTCTTGGCCAATTCTACTACATATTTTTAGCTTCCCAGAAGTATTTACAAATGCTGAGTACGTCGACACGGGTTTTGTAATGTAAATACTGTTGCACACTAACCACAGAGTAACAGATTGAAGAATGTTCATTTGTGTTTTTACTGCATTGCGTGAGGGTGAAATAGCAAACATTATTTAGCTGGCAGAACGTAGTCGTTCAACATGCACACGCGAAATTTCTACACGTATCAGTGTTCGATATATAAGAATATGACATACATTATGTATGCATGGCATCTATCCTTGTTTACAGTGGATTCATCATGTCTGAGAAGGAGATGAAGGCACACGATGTGAATTTTGCTGTTGGTTAATTGCATGTCGTAGAGTAATTTCTTAAACAATGGTTACAGATGAAGCTACTTTCATTCGTTACGGTGGTCTGACGAACATTCACACGCCTTTGTGGGAACATATTTTTAAATATGTGGTGTAATAAGACAAATAATCATTGACTGAGCCAATCGTACTGTCGCATCGTCTTGCATGGACACGATATCTAGACTATCTTGAAAACAAATTTCCAACATTATGGGAAGAGACCCCTTTGGCTACGAGGATGGTCCCTACTCATTCTAATTCTCAGATGACATATCATATAAACCTATTATTCCCCGGAAGACTGATCGGCAGAAATGGTCATGATTCTTGGTCTCCAAGATCCCTGACGTTACTTTGTTAGAATTCAGCCTGTGCGGCATGATGAAATGCGATGTCTACAAATAAAAACTAAACCCAAGAGGCGATTTGACTGCGAGAATTATTGGTGGTGCAGCCGAAATAAAAGAACTCCGAAACGACCTCAGAACAGCTACATACGGTGTTATCAAGACAGTTCGAAAGCTCATTAAAGTCAGAGGTGTAATTCGTATTCATCATCTTTGAACTTGATCATCTGCATTCGCTTAACACATTCTCTGTGTATTTATTGGGATCACGTTTTAACAGCTGCATCACTGTAAACAATAATGAAGGGACAGATGTTACATCGAATCTTCTATTCGTGTCCGTCTATACCACTACTTCCTAAACTATTTACTATTACTTCTAAGACAGACAGTATCTGAATGAACTACTGCAGAGTTCAACATGGCTGTTCGCAGACGATGCCGTTATATACAGAGAAGTCACAACACTAGAAAATTGCAGCAGGAAGACATGAAGAGGCATGGCAGGTGACTCTCAACATAAACAAATGCGACGATCTGTCCAGGAATATGTGGAACACCCATTATTATTGGATTACAAGATAGCAGAACACTCACTGGTAGCAGTAACAAAGAATACAATCTGGGAGTATGTGCACGGGCTTAAATGGAAGTACCACATGAAACAAGTCACTGGTAAGGCAGACACCTCACCAGACTAACTGGCAGAGTCCTCAGCAAGTGTAATCCACACACGGAAGATGTCGCATACAAACCATCCTTCGACCAGTACTTGAATGTTGCTTGCCAGATAGAATAGGTAGAGGAAATAGAGAAGAACCAAAGAAGAACAGTGTGTTTTGTTACTGATCCATTTGGCAAGTGCGAAAGCCATATGGAAATGCTCAACGAACTCCAGCTGCAGACACTGCAAGGAAGACGTTCTGCATCTCGTTGTGGTTTGCTGTTAAGATTCCAAGAGAGTACGTTAGTAGAAGACTCGACCAATGTATTGGTTGCTCCTACCTATATCTCGCAAAAAGACCACGACCTTAAAATGAGAGAGATTTGTTTACACGAAGACTTACAAAGAGTCGTTGATCCTGCGGACTATTCGCTTTTGGAACAGGAAGGGGGACAATGAAAGTGATGCACAAAGGTCCCTCTGCCATACACTCTACACATCATAAAGTGACTAGTGGAGTATGGATGTTGATGTAGGTGTGTAATTATGGGGACTTTTCATTGGATATCATATAGTTGGTGGATACACGGTCTGGTGAAAATAACTGATTTAGGTAGATTGTATTATACTACCCACTACGCTATCGTTGTCGTGGTTACTTACATGTTATAACAGGTTATCAACATGGGATTTTCGGAAACAAAACCGATATCACAAAGATCTCGAAATGGTGTAGTTTCATATCTCTTTGCGTTTAAGCTTAATTTTTGTATGCTAAGTACTAAACTAAGTCTGTCTATGGGCAGTGTTCCCACGTTTGTATATAATGGATCATTTTAGAGTTCCCTTTGTATGTATAACTTCAGTAAATGAAGCAAAAAAAGAAAAGGATTAAATCACAGCCGTCTACGTAGTAGCTGTAATCTTTGGATGCATATTTCAATACTTTCTGTGTTGAAACAAAAATATTTGTGCATGAACAGTGAATAACAAAAAAGAATTTCAAGTTAATTATTTAGGTGTAACATCATAATAATTACGCTGATATGAAATCATCTAAACTCGATGTTCCAAAAAATACACTGTCGTTCGACCCACGCTTCGAGTTACTTTCTCATATCTAAGTGCATTGCAGCTGAAGAAATTGATGGGGTGCTTCGTTATTATTGGTCGCAAAGACTTGAAAGTCGAAGCTGGAGTTTAGCCGTAACGTCCGTAGTAGCCTGCAAATAATGAAACACGATTGAAGTTAAGCATTACTCTTTCGCCTTCTCCTCCGTCTTCTTCAGCTGTTACCCATCCGTTCCTAATTGAAGCCCTTTTTCGTATTCATCCACTCAACATTGTTTCTGCAGACAGCTTGGTGTCATCACGCCATCGCTTCTGGATCGTCCCAATATTCCCTTTTTTGTCGCCAAGATCTCCAGTGAACCATTTCATTGCTGTGTAACGGTGTTGACTGCGCTATGCGTTGTCGATCCCGCTGAAGGTGGTGGGGAAAAAATGGTTCATATGGCTCTAAGCACTACGGGACTTAACATCTGAGGTCATCAGTCCCCTAGACTTAGAACTACTTACACCTTTACTAACCTAAAGACATCACACACATCCATGACCGAGGCAGGATTCGAACCTGCGACCGTAGCAGCAGCGTGGTTCCGGACTGAAGCACCTAGAATCGCTCGGCCACAGCGGCCGGCTGGTGGGGAAGATATGGGTTTTTCACAGTGGCCGGTCCGACCGCCTCATCTACGGCGCGAGGGTTATTGATCTCAGTGTTCCATGCCCACTCCAGCAGCGGCTGGTCGTCTAACCACAGTCCTTCATATCGTGGCTCAGAGGGGAGCGTTTTTACTGGGCAGTAGGGCAACGGAAGTGCGTCGTCCCCAATCCGTGTGGTGCTCACGCGGCAGCGTTGTGCGAGAAACAGGAGGAATAATCTTCGCACAGATTGGTGGAAGTTGCGGAAAATGACCGACACTATTTCGCCAAATAAGACAGACGCTAGCGCGGCTTGCATAGCCTTATAGAACCCACGCGGGCGCGCCGAGGCCACGAAGTTGTGTGTGCACACTTCGATACTCTTCCGTAGTCTTCGCAGTGCGTTGTGATGCAACTAGCCGCAGCTGCGTGGGAGGGACCTCGCATCTGGTTGATCGCAGTCGCCGAGTGCTCGTTCACTTGGAAGAGAGTGAGCTGAACCGTGCGGAAAGCAAATGACTGGAAACGAATGCCGTTCATTCGACTCACCAGGTGTACGTGATGTTCTACGTGGTTCGCACCTCGTTCGCAGCTGACACGTGAGTCAGTACTTCACGGCCGTACGACAGGTGGGTGGTGTCGCTGCCTTGCCCGCAAGTGTTTCGCGGCGAAGGTGGTGTCGTCCAAGGAGCGTATTCCGGCTCAAAAATTCTGGCTGGCGATCTCTCGCGACGGCAGTCGCTGAGGGTTTGGTGGCTAACAGAGTCCAAGTTCGACCCGCGGGCCTATCGATGCTAGATGCAGACTCGTGTGGCAAGCACGCGCATGACGTTGATCGGCGTACCAGCGGACTGTGACTGAGTTACGATGCATCTCTGAACCACATGGCAGTAGCGAGCGCGGTCCTAGGCGCTTCAGTCTGGAACCGCGTGACCGCTACGGTCGCAGGTTCGAATCCTGCTTCGGGCATGGATGTGTGTGATGTTCTTAGGTTACTTAGGTTTAAGTAGTTCTAGGGGACTGATGACCACAGATGTTAAGTCCCATAGTGCTCAGAGCCATTTGAACCAATTAGCGAGCGACAGGAGCCACTGACTCTAGCCTTTTGACGACTAGTTATTCGTTCCCAGCTTCTTGCAGACGCCCTCGGTGTCACGCAGCCACGCTGAAGTGAGACCCCGGATTTCGGTAACGCAACAGGTGGTCGCACCTATGTACTGGGACTGGCTAAGGTGG
Organism: Schistocerca piceifrons; assembly: GCF_021461385.2. Lineage (NCBI taxonomy): Eukaryota > Metazoa > Arthropoda > Insecta > Orthoptera > Acrididae > Schistocerca > Schistocerca piceifrons. The sequence goes on along the minus strand of NC_060142.1, from coordinate 282,220,548 downwards.
TGTGATGCTGGGAAAAGTGCTTGCCGCTATCTGCAGCAGTTACATGGCCGTCGGGTAGTGACCTGAAACAGCCATCACAGCTGTATCTGGTGAGCTATTTGTGCGAGGTTCGGTCAGTCCATTGCAGTTTCAGTTCGGTTCTCTTAATGTTGCCCGTTACCTGTGTTAGTGTTGTTGTTTTGATGGCTTCGTTGCTAATATTCTAACTGATCTCACCACATATGACACTGACCACCAGTCTTCCCAGAGCCACTTTTCCTAGAATGTTAGTTGTTGCTGGTTGGGCACAGAAACTACCCGTGGTCTGGGGGTAGCGTCTTTGATTCATAATTAAAACGTCTTCGGTCCCGGGCTTGATCCCCGCTACCGTCTAAATTTTGATAAATAATCAGCTTTGGCGGCCGAAGACTTCCGGCATAAGAAGTCAGCCTCATTCTGCCAACGGCCTTGTCAAAGAGGGCAGAGGAGCGGATAGAGGTTCAGGGCACTCTCTTGTCCTAGAGGTAGGAAATTGCCCCTAAAGGCAGAAGAATCAGCAATGATCAACGACATGAGGATGCAGAAGGCAATGGAAACCACTGCATTAAAGACACGTAACGTGTATCCACAGGACATGTGGCCTGTAATTGAAGAAGTGTCATGATGATCTCTCCATTGGCAAAAGATTCTGGAATAGTCCCCCATTCGGATCTCCGGGAGGGGACTGCCAAGGGAGAGGTTACCATGAGAAAAAGATTGCATAATCAACGAAAGGATAACGTTCTACGAGTCGGGGCGTGGAATGTCAGAAGCTTGAACGTCGTAGGGAAACTAGAAAATATGAAAAGGGAAATGCAAAGCCTCAATCTAGATATAGTAGGGGTCAGTGAAGTGAAGTGGAAGGAAAACAAGGATTTCTGGTCAGATGAGTATCGGGTAATATCAACAGCAGCAGAAAATGGTATAACAGGTGTAGGATTCGTTATGAATAGGAAGGTAGGGCAGAAGGTGTGTTACTGCGAACAGTTCATTGACTGGGTTGTTCTAATCAGAATCGACAGCAGACCAACACCGACAACGATAGTTCGGGTATACATGCCGACGTCGCAAGCTGAAGATGAACAGATAGAGAAAGTGTATGAGGATATTGAAAGGGCAATGCAGTATGTAAAGGGGGACGAAAATCTAATAGTCATGGGAGACTGGAATGCAGTTGTAGGGGAAGGAGTAGAAGAAAAGGTTACAGGAGAATATGGGCTTGGGACAAGGAATCAAAGAGGAGAAAGACTAATTGAGTTCTGTAACAAGTTTCAGCTAGTAATAGCGAATACCCTGTTCAAGAATCACAAGAGGAGGAGGTATACTTGGAAAATGCCGGGAGATACGGGAAGATTTCAATTAGATTACATCATGGTCAGACAGAGATTCCGAAATCAGACACTGGATTGTAAGGCGTACCCAGGAGCAGATATAGACTCAGATCACAATATAGTAGTGATGAAGAGTAGGCTGAAGTTCAAGACATTAGTCAGGAAGAATCGATACGCAAAGAAGTGGGATACGGAAGTACTAAGGAATGACGAGATACGTTTGAAGTTCTCTAACGCTATAGATACAGCAATAAGGATTAGCGCAGTAGGCAGTACAGTTGAAGAGGAATGGACATCTCTAAAAAGGGCCATTACAGAAGTTGGGAAGGAAAACATAGGTACAAAGAAGGTAGCTGCGAAGAAACCATGGGTAACAGAAGAAATAATTCAGTTGATTGATGAAAGGAGGAAGTACAAACATGTTCCGGGAAAATGAGGAATACAGAAATACAAGTCGCTGAGGAATGAAATAAATAGGAAGTGCAGTGAAGCTAAGACGAAATGGCTGCAGGAAAAATGTGAAGACATCGAAAAAGATATGATTGTCGGAAGGACAGACTCAGCATACAGGAAAGTCAAAACAACCTTTGGTCACATTAAAAGCAACGGTGGTAACATTAAGAGTACAACGGGAATTCCACTGTTAAATGCAGAGGAGAGAGCAGGCAGGTGGAAAGAATACATTGAAAGCCTCTATGAGGGTGAAGATTTGTCTGATCTGATAGAAGAAGAAACAGGAGTCGATTTAGAAGAGATATGCGATCCGGTATTAGAATCGGAATTTAAAAGAGCTTTGGAGGACTTACGGTCAAATAAGGCAGAAGGGATAGATAGCATTCCATCAGAATTTCTAAAATCATTGGGGGAAGTGGCAACAAAACGACTATTCACGTTGGTGTGTAGAATATATGAGTCTGGCGACATACCATCTGACATTCGGAAAAGCATCATCCACACAATTCCGAAGACGGCAAGAGCTGACAAGTGCGAGAATTATCGCACAATCAGCTTAACAGCTCATGCATCGAAGCTGCTTACAAGAATAATATACAGAAGAATGGAAAAGAAAATTGAGAATGCGCTAGGTGACGATCAGTTTGGCTTTAGGAAAAGTAAAGGGACGAGAGAGGCAATTCTGACGTTACGGCTAATAATGGAAGCAAGGCTAAAGAAAAATCAAGACACTTTCATAGGATTTGTCGACCTGGAAAAAGCGTTCGACAATATAAAATGGTGCAAGCTGTTCGAGATTCTGAAAAAAGTAGGGGTAAGCTATAGGGAGAGACGGGTCATATACAATATTCACAACAACCAAGAGGGAATAATAAGAGTGGACGATCAAGAACGAAGTGCTCGTATTAAGAAGGGTGTAAGACAAGGCTGTAGCCTTTCGCCCCTACTCTTCAATCTGTACATCGAGGAAGCAATGATGGAAATAAAAGAAAGGTTCACGAGTGGAATTAAAATACAAGGTGAAAGGATATCAATGATACGATTCGCTGATGACATTGCTATCCTGAGTGAAAGTGAAGAAGAATTAAATGATCTGCTGAACGGAATGAACAGTCTAATGAGTACACAGTATGGTTTGAGAGTAAATCGGAGAAAGACGAAGGTAATGAGAAGTAGTAGAAATGAGAACAGCGAGAAACTTAACATCAGGATTGATGGTCCCGAAGTCAATGAAGTTAAGGAATTCTGCTACCTAGGCAGTAAAATAACCAATGACGGACGGAACAAGGAGGACATCAAAAGCAGACTCGCTATGGCAAAAAAGGTATTTCTGGCCAGGAGAAGTCTACTAATATCAAATATCGGCCTTAATTTGAGGAAGAAATTTCTGAGGATGTACGTCTGGAGTACAGCATTGTATGGTAGTGAAACATGGACTGTGGGAAAACCGGAACAGAAGAGAATAGAAGCATTAGAGATGTGGTGCTACAGACGAATGTTGAAAATTAGGTGGACTGATAAGGTAAGGAATGAGGAGGTTCTACGCAGAATCGGAGAGGAAAGGAATATGTGGAAAACACTGATAAGGAGAAGGGACAGGATGATAGGACATCTGCTAAGGCATGAGGGATTGACTTCCATGGTACTAGAGGGAGCTGTAGAGGGCAAAAACTGTAGAAGAAGACAGAGATTGGAATACGTCAAGCAAATAATTGAGGACGTAGGTTGCAAGTGCTACTCTGAGATGAAGAGGTTAGCACTGGAAAGGAATTCGTGGCCGGCCGCCTCAAACCGCGCGGCCACTCCGCGCGGCAATTTCTTATAGAACAGCATTTAGTCGGAGAATTATCGGGCTGAAAGTGAATATAGCTCTAGATCAGTGTGTTTCATCAACAAAATTCAGATACAAATTTTCCTCCTGCATAATTTGAGCTATCCTCATCACAACATTTTTGCAGTTTCAACACAATATCCAGTCTTCTTATCTAGGGTCAACGTAGCTCTCATTACATGCAAGATTCTACACTATTCTTTCTGTGGAAGCTTTTCTTTGTTACTTCATATGTTCTTATCCTGTGTTTGTTCTTATCAGACAACATCGAGTTTCAAAGATCAGCTTATTAAAGCATGTACACTTTGCATTCTGTGACTTATTCGTTTTTTCCACACATGGGTCTCCTTTAGACAACGATTTAAAATCTAAAATACTTCGGTAACGTTTTGGCTTAATGGGAGCAGCATTTGTTAAATAAGTTAGTTTTTCATTTTGTGCTATCTAATGTTCATCAGAAGATTAATCAGGAATTTCTGTTGGTTGAAATTTCGGCACTGCAGTCTGAGCAGGAGTATTTTCATTCTAGGTGTGATCCGTAACAAGGGCGAGGTCTGTGGGTTTCTCCGTAGAAAAATTATGCTCATTAAACGCAAGGCAATCGCAAAGATCAGTCTCACAATTTTTGAACTCATTAACCGCTTTAACAACAATAGCTGTTTTGAAACAAGCAGGTCATCGACTTGCCCCAATCGGCTATCTCAAAAGAGTTTGATTTTTTTAGTACGATTAACAATATTAAGACAAGAATAAATAGTGACTGTGTAACATAGATTGTCTGTTAACTATAACTAAGAATAACCACATATCCTATCAGTTATTCCACAAGAGCTTATGCTGAATGTCTTGGGGCTACCTAGAAGTATTAGTCACTTTATCCCACTCACTACTTGCCACGGACTTCAGTAGGTCTTGGTGAATATTAACCCGTTGAACGTCTGTACTCGAAAGTTTGGTATTTCCCTTATTCATCTCCTACCAACTACTGGAGAGGCAACTCTCAGTTCTAGAATCGTAGTTGCCAATTGTGTCTTATCTTCGCATATAGGCACGATGTCGAGAGCATTTCAAAGGTAGTTCAGAAGCTTACCATCGATTTTAACCCCTCTACTATGCCCGTCCGGGCCTTTGACTACATCATCCACGGCCAGGGATAATAATGCCAGTCATATTGTCTCCCCGTGGCAAACTATCTGGCTACTGAGAACTGATCAGTTCTCATTTACTAAATGTACTAATGGAAGATATTTATAAATATGATTCAAGAGCGTTTCATACTTATCACAGATATTAGGATTTCTAAGAACTCTCACCAGTGCTCATAGATCGTCTGAATCAAATGTTTTACGATAGTAATGAGTAGGCCTACTAGAAGAATGTTAACAATGTATTCTGCGGTCTTTCCGGTGTGAAGTCGAACTGTCTTAATATGGTCAACAGAAAGAATAATAACTATAGAGTAAGAGGTTAAACCTCTTTGTATAACGATAAATTAACTGAGATTGATTGTGCGCAGTACGTAAAATTTGGTCAAGTAATGATTTTATCTTTTCATTTCTACTGACAGTGAGGAAGAAGTGAAAGATCTGTCTAATGGAATTAAGAGCCTAATGAGTACGTATCATGGACTGAGAGTAAACCGAAGATGATGAAGATAATGAGGAGTAGCAAGTATGAGATTAGCGATAAACTGTACATCAAAACTGGGGGTCATGGGCGAAGCGAAGGAATACTGTTACAAAATATCAAATGACAGGCGAAGCAGGGACGACATGAAAAGCAGAATAGCTCACACAAAGAGGGCGTTCCTGGCCAAAAGAAGTCTAATAGTATCAAACACCGTCTTTATTTTGAGGAAGAAATTCATGACAATGTACGTTCGGATCACAGCATTGGATGGAAGTCAGTCACTGTGTAACACTACCGCCCTGCTCGGACGTAGGTTAGCTATATAAAGCCTGTACTGTAATAAGTTCACGGGCTTCACCTTATAAACAAGGATTTTAGTACATTAGTTGACCGCGTGTACCTAATAGAAGCAAGATCGGACTTGTACTCAGTCAATAACTACAGTGATGCATCAAGTAAATGTAGAGTATAACTGCTCTTTCGCATGGACAAGAAGTACACACAGTAGGTGCTACCTATAATTAACAATTCGGTCGCCAGCCTACTTAGGCAATTAGTGAGTTTTTCCTTGTACAAGTGGGTGCATGCACAAGCATAGTAACACGTAGTAATGATGCGTTATATGGCAAAGTTTGGAACCCGAAAAATCCACTGAACTAAAGTTTTCTCTTTTTGGTACTAATTTGGACGAGCTACATTTACACAACACCACACAGTAATGATTACTACGAACTGCATTTTTGTATGTTGAGCAGACTGACATCGGGCATAGATTACCCTATAATTAGCCGTTTTGAAAGCACATATACAATGTTACTATTAAAGATGGAAAAACACTAATACACTTAGGTATAATATAGAATTTAGCTTTACTGGTCAAATCTGAGCAGTACACATCAAGGTTTGAACGGATGGATAAGAGAAAGAGGGGGGGGGGGCCTGAAACGGTTATAGTGGTTATACTGAAACTGTTAAGTACTGAAGGCAAATTAACACACAAATTTTATCAATCTCTGGATAACTACTCTTTCGTCTTACTTCTGAATAATTTAACTGTCATTATTTCTGTCTCAAATTAATTAAATAACATCGCTAACTCAATCCAACAAAAACTCTTTTGTTCTTTACCAATATTTGCAACAGCACACAGAACTATAGATTCCTTTATGGCATAAATTAATCTGCTAATAATTTTCATTAACACAAACATTAAACTTTCAGTTTAGGATACTCGGATTGCACAATACGAGGTAAGGATCCGGTCTAGGTCAGTGATCGGGATAAGTCATGGCTAAAGCAATTCTGGTAAAAGTCACGTTATTATTGAACCATTAGAAACAGTTTCGACACTGGTCCACACAGATACACTTCTAAAGATGAAATAAATGTTTGACCTGTGCAAGTCGGTGCGGCGGGTGGCGGGCAGCGAGATAGCGGGCAGCACGGCACACATACAAGCACGGCTAAGGCTCACACAACAGCGGCACTTTCCATCTTCTTAGCGTCGTAATCTTTCCAATTTTGTGCCTCAGAATATAGCCATGCCAAGTAGTCGTCGGAATCGGTTCATCCGAGGCTCAATGGAATCCACTTTTCCTGGGTAGCCTCCTCGGTACAGTACGTGTACTTCCGACTGTTGCTCGCCTCCGACTGTCTTACTGAGCCCGTTGTGCAGAACCGCGCCAGTGTGCGTTTTCCCGCCTCGCCTGCCTCCACCTTTTCCCGCTCCCCTACAGGTAGGGTATTCACCACAGGTTTTCTACTACACATATCCTAACGCATTACCTACGTATGGACCAAGTGTATAAATTACAATTTTCATATCTTACAATAGTTTTAACACTAAATACACTTCCCTTTGATTACCACATTATTTGAAATCTAACAGAAATAATAATATTCGTTTCAAAAGTTACACACAGTTTCTTTAACATGACACGAAAAGAATCGAAAAAGAAATTCAACACATTGCTATTATTAATTTATCTAAATTCATAAAGAAAAAAATTTATTATACGTATAATTGTCGTTACACATGCCCCTGTTTCCAGAAAATTTTCTTAAGTCCAAATTTTATGGGAACACTAAATCTTACAATTATACAGTGGTTCTGAATTTTTACTTAATTGTCCAAAAAGATTTACACTACATATTTCCTTTTGCTCACTGTATATAGGTTTACACTTTTTTAATACTTCTAGAATACTGACTTGTCATTTACTCAAGTGCCTTTCGCACAGTCCAACTTCCCATCACAATCTCACTAAAATAGCAATTTACTTATTTTTTCTAAATTTCTCAAAGAAATAATTTAAAATTCTGGAATACCAACATTTAACTACAAAAACAATTTCATATTTTGTATACACTATAAGATAATTCGTCGCTGCTTGCTTTGAATAGCAGTCCATTTTCTTACTTACTAAACAAAACACACACACATATATTCAGAAAATTAACTACACATATTTGCTGCCTATTATGCGGATTTGGGCAGTCCTTTTCACTTCATATGGTGACATCTTCTGGATCACATTTACAATTTTCCATCGATTATTTATCTGCCCTCATTGGTATTTGGCAGTCCTTCATATTATGGTTCATACACTGCCCATTTTCATTTTGACAGTCCCATCTTTTATCTGACTGATAGCATTTATCCTTTCTTTTCAGTCCTTTTCTCCATACATTTTTACAGTTACAGTACAATTGGTAATCTGAAACTCACATAACTACATTAGCACACTTTCAAGGGTATACAGACATTTACAAAGATTAGATACATTTAGAATAATTTGGGTTCAGCATAAGATACAGCACATTTACTCGTTCCTAGGTACATACAATTTTAGGTCCACAATATTTCTTACGCGTAAAGGTCTTTTGGATTTTGGGTAGATCAGGTAGTAAGCATTGTCGTGTGGAATATTCTGTATTACATATGGTCCATTATAAATATATTTAAATTTTGAAATTTCATGGTTTAGTTCACTAGACTTTTCGTGGGTTTTTAAAAGAACATAATCTCCAATTTTAAATTTTGAAACTTTTAAATTTTTATTGTGTCTTTTAGATCTAGATTCAGCTTTTTGCTTTGCCCTTTTTATCACCAATTCTTTCTTTTGATCCAATCCCAAACTTGTACAAGGTGGAAACTCTAGTTTTTCTTCAATTAAACTTTTACTACTTCTGCCTAACAAAATTTCTTCCGGTGGGAATCCTGTAGTTTCATGATGTAATGTGTTCATGACATTCTCAAAATCCGATATAAATCTGCCCCAGGCTCTAAATCATGCCCCTTCCTCTTTTTTCCGCAACGCACCTTGGTCGACTGTGACATCGTCCCAAGATACGTTCCTGACCTGTGAACCTTTTATATCTGGCGGCTTTTTCAGTTTCTGGAGTTCAAAGTCTTTACTTACTTGAACTCTTTGCAAAATAAACACTGAGTCGTCCGGTGGCTCTTTCTTTCTTTGTTCTGTTTCAACGTCTGGATTTTGTTTTGATACACCGTCGTCGTTAGGTACAATATCGCAATTAACTGCATCCCCTTTATTTTCATTGATTTTCTCATACCCTCTTTCAGTAAAAGTATATTCATTTTCCTTTACACCTGAAAATTCTTCTTCACTAGAACCATCACTACTCTCTTCCTCAACATCAGATTCACTTAAGTACGCTACTTTTGCACAATAGGTAAAGTTAGAATATTCAATTTTGTTTGTATTTGCGTACCTTTCATCATCTGAACTATCGTCGGAATCCGACCATTCCGGATCGCTTTCAGGTTCTAACATAAAAGCTTTTCTGAGACAGGCACTAAGTTCTTCCTCTGTATTGTTGCCAGGCTTAGATTTTAATTCAATCTCCTCTTTTGGCAAAACGGCCTCATCATCAACTTTATTTACATCTACTGTGACTTCATACTTAGTGTAATCCTCGTGGACTTTAATTACTTTCAGGTAATCATCTACCCCTTCTCCACGGTGCCTCTCGGTAGCAGCTTGTACTATTGGCGGACTGTTAGCAGAAGTTATTTCTTCGTCAATGCTGAGGATTTCATTCTCCAAATCCTTCCTATCATTAACCTTCCTCCTATCGGCGGCACGCGTACTTTGCGCGGCGCTATTAATTCTCCCCTCTTCAATTTTGGGCCACGTCACTTTATGGACGTCCCTACTATCTCTCTTTCCACCAACTAATTTCTTCGCCTCATACTCTCTTTTAAAATCCTCCCACTCACATTGCTTTAGGCCCTTGTACAGATCGTCGATCTGCACACGCCAATCAGTTACTTCTGCTAATTCATCCTCGCCTTTTATCTCATTGCAAACACTGCTAACCGCACCTCTCTGTGTATTCACAGTCTCATTTATTGTTTCCTTTGCCACGGAATTATCACTCGTAAAATTTTCATTAGCTCTGACTGCTACGTTCGTACCTACTGCTGCCGTATTGCTAGCGGCTTCTTTCCGAACAGATGTTGTGCTAGGGTGGGCCGTTGCCCTCTGATGCTCCACTCGCCTGTTAACATGTAGCGCTCTGGGCGGCAGCGATGATTCATTCTGGCTCGCACCTGAAGCTTGTTTCGCCACAACACGTCGCGGCGTTCCATGCTCGTCCCTAGCCTGTCTCATTACATTACGGTCGGTCCGGTATCTTTTCTTGAATCGGGGCCGGTATGTATTGTCCGCTTCCGTTTGGCCCGCAACGTTCGCGGAAATTAGTTTCCCGCGTCGTTATTGTTTTGCGCGGTATACCCTCTACCGCGACCTGGATTATTTCCTCTGCCTCTTCCTCTCTGTATTACATTGACGCGAAATCCATCGCCGTCGTTTCGTTCGTCATTGTGTCGGTTATTACGGTTACCAAAATTTTGATAATTGGCACGACTTTCGCGCCAATGGTCTTCATCTTCGACCCTTTCTAGAAATGCTTGGAAGCTACGATGATTGCTTCCTACGTACCTCTTGGAATCCTCTGGAAGCTTTTTATATAGCTCCCAGATAATTTCTGAATCTGATCTTCGACCTCTTAAATGCGTCAATTTCCGGTACCAATGCTCACAGAAATCTTTCAAAGAATTTCTGCCCCTGTTATCATGCTGTTTGGCCATGATGAACTCCCGCCATAAATGGTCCTGCTTTTGTTCAGACCAATATTCTTCCGTAAATCTCTGTCTAAATTCCTCGAACGTCATTTGTTCGGTATTTAAATTTATCCCCCAGCGCTTAGCATCACCCGCTAAGGCGCTAATTACAACGTTTATCTTTTCCTGATCAGACAAGTGCTCAGGAAATACTCTCTCGCAATTTTTAATAAAATCTAACGGATGCCACCCGTTATGTTTCTTGGCTGGATCGAAGCGTTCCTCGCCTTCTAACAGCTTCGTAATTGGTGTGCCATTACAGACAACCCCAGGCCTATCTTTAATTTTGCTCTCCAGATCGAAAATTCTGCCTTGAATTTTCGTAGTATTTTGTTCACAATTTTGAACACATCCGGTTACTTTTTTACTTAAATCCCTTTCAGTGTCTGAAACTACCTTTTTCAATTGCGATATCCCGTGTTGACATTCGTTTACGACCTCAGTTTTAAGACCGAAAACTTTTTCGTCTATCTTAGTTTCAACCAGAGGTTCTACTTTCTCTTGAATGTTGAGAATTTCAACATCAAATCTACTATTAATGTTTCCAATTTCCTCCTGCATAGTATCCATATTTTTGTTAATGGTATCAATTTCAAATTTCAGAGTATTTACCACAGAACTTAAATTACCCACTTTTTGTTCTACCTGTTCTATTTGTTTACTAATTTTAATTCCCTGTCCTTCGACCTGTGCTTTAATTTGATCCACCTGTGTTTTGAGTTGCTCGTCAACGTGTGTTTTGAGCTGATTAACCTGATTGCCGACTTGTTTTTGAAGTTGCTCATTCTGTGTTTTAAGCTGCTCATTTTGCGTTTTGAGCTGGTATCCCTGTGTTTTGAGCTGCTGATCAACGTGTGTTTTGATCTGCTCACTCTGTCCTGAAATTTGTTTGGTTAATTGTTCAAATAGATCGTTTATGCTTAAAATTTTCACACTGTTTTGTTCTACGGAATCGGTGTGTTCCGATCCTACTTCAAAAGTTTCTTTCGGTTCTTTCTTTATCTGTGGAGAATCAAACATGTCAGTGGATTCATTCACATACCCACTATCATCTACAAAGTCACCCTCTGCTTCCTGTTTTGTCCCTTGCTGTGTTCGAGGTGATCTCAACCTTTCAATCTGTTCATTGACGTGTTCGTGGTATTGTATGTACGCCAACTGTCTTTCGCTAACGCCATCTGTTATCTGGCCGCGTAAACTCCGGCTACTGCCAGCCGCATTCTCCATTTCGCTTGGCGCACCTACCCCGTCTACGTTTCTGTCCATACTAAATGCCAACTGCACCACACTATTATACTTGGCTCACACTGCAGTTTCTTTTACTAAACTTTATTGCTATTCGTGCCACTGAACATCCACTGTTCAATCTTTTCGTTATTTGTAACCGACAACAGCTGGATGTCCTGTCACCGGGAAGCCACTTGTAACACTACCGCCCTAATCGGACGTAGGTTAGCTCTATAAGGCCTGTACTGTAATAAGTTCACGGGCTTCACCTTATAAACAAGGATTTTAGTACATTAGTTGACCGCGTGTACCTAATAGAAGCAAGATCGGACTTGTACTCAGTCAATAACTACAGTGATGCATCAAGTAAATGTAGAGTATAACTGCTCTTTCGCATGGACAAGAAGTACACACAGTAGGTGCTACCTATAATTAACAATTCGGTCGCCAGCCTACTTAGGCAATTAGTGAGTTTTTCCTTGTACAAGTGGGTGCATGCACAAGCATAGTAACACGTAGTAATGATGCGTTATATGGCAAAGTTTGGAACCCGAAAAATCCACTGAACTAAAGTTTTCTCTTTTTGGTACTAATTTGGACGAGCTACATTTACACAACACCACACAGTAATGATTACTACGAACTGCATTTTTGTATGTTGAGCAGACTGACATCGGGCATAGATTACCCTATAATTAGCCGTTTTGAAAGCACATATACAATGTTACTATTAAAGATGGAAAAACACTAATACACTTAGGTATAATATAGAATTTAGCTTTACTGGTCAAATCTGAGCAGTGCACATCAAGGTTTGAACGGATGGATAAGAGAAAGAGGGGGGGGGGGGGCTGAAACGGTTATAGTGGTTATACTGAAACTGTTAAGTACTGAAGGCAAATTAACACACAAATTTTATCAATCTCTGGATAACTACTCTTTTGTCTTACTTCTGAATAATTTAACTGTCATTATTTCTGTCTCAAATTAATTAAATAACATCGCTAACTCAATCCAACAAAAACTCTTTTGTTCTTTACCAATATTTGCAACAGCACACAGAACTATAGATTCCTTTATGGCATAAATTAATCTGCTAATAATTTTCATTAACACAAACATTAAACTTTCAGTTTAGGATACTCGGATTGCACAATACGAGGTAAGGATCCGGTCTAGGTCAGTGATCGGGATAAGTCATGGCTAAAGCAATTCTGGTAAAAGTCACGTTATTATTGAACCATTAGAAACAGTTTCGACACTGGTCCACACAGATACACTTCTAAAGATGAAATAAATGTTTGACCTGTGCAAGTCGGTGCGGCGGGTGGCGGGCAGCGAGATAGCGGGCAGCACGGCACACATACAAGCACGGCTAAGGCTCACACAACAGCGGCACTTTCCATCTTCTTAGCGTCGTAATCTTTCCAATTTTGTGCCTCAGAATATAGCCATGCCAAGTAGTCGTCGGAATCGGTTCATCCGAGGCTCAATGGAATCCACTTTTCCTGGGTAGCCTCCTCGGTACAGTACGTGTACTTCCGACTGTTGCTCGCCTCCGACTGTCTTACTGAGCCCGTTGTGCAGAACCGCGCCAGTGTGCGTTTTCCCACCTCGCCTGCCTCCACCTTTTCCCGCTCCCCTACAGGTAGGGTATTCACCACAGGTTTTCTACTACACATATCCTAACGCATTACCTACGTATGGACCAAGTGTATAAATTACAATTTTCATATCTTACAATAGTTTTAACACTAAATACACTTCCCTTTGATTACCACATTATTTGAAATCTAACAGAAATAATAATATTCGTTTCAAAAGTTACACACAGTTTCTTTAACATGACACGAAAAGAATCGAAAAAGAAATTCAACACATTGCTATTATTAATTTATCTAAATTCATAAAGAAAAAAATTTATTATACGTATAATTGTCGTTACAACTGACTGTGGGAAATGGAAAAGAATCGAATCGAAGAGTTTGGTGCTGCTAACGGATGCTGAAAATTATGTGTAGTGATAAGAATAGGCAAGAATAGTAACATGTGGGAAGAGTTGACAAGAACAAGGGACAGGATGATATGATGTGTTAAGGCATTAGTGAATGTCTTCCATGATACTAGAGGGAGCTGTAGAAGATAAAAATAATGAGGTAAGAAAGAGATTATATAAAACACACAACAGATGACTTAGAGTGCAACTGACATGCGAACGTTGGCAGTTCGAGCGTATGGCAATGCCGGCGGTAGAGAACACACTCTGCCTACATTCTGGAGAGACACATTGGTGTTATTCCTAGCGTTATGGTATGGGGAGTCATTGGGTGTGACATCGGGTGACCTGACGTACTGATTCAGGTAGTTTTTGCTTTATGTCGGAACGTCACAGATATCCCTGTCGTCATGTGTCGCCTCTTCTCGGACAATATCCTGGTACCATCTCTCTCATCCACACACGCGTCTCTGTTAGTTACGTGTATTGTGTTGAGATACTCGGTTGGACAGCAACACACCACAATCTCTCTTGACAGAAGCTGAGTTGGACCAGCGCAGATGTCACTTCCCTCCCAGTGTCACCGAGGGCCAGCTACAACACTGCCGGCCCGGGTTACCTCACGAGAAGATACGAAGGATGTACGACATCCTTCCCAAACGAATCAGTGGATACAGTCAGGTACATGATGTTAAAACATACCACTAACATCTACTCTGTAGGAATCAACATGGGTTTAGAAGAAGACGATCTTGTGAAACCCAGCTCGCGCTATTCGTCCACGACGCTCAGAGGGCCATAGACACGGGATTCCAGGTAGATGCCGTGTTTCCTGACTTCCACACGGCGTTCTATACAGTTCCCCACAGTCGTTTAACGAACAAAGTAAGAGCATATTGACTATCAGACCAATTGTGTGATTGGATTGAAGAGTTTCTAGATAACAGAACGCAGCATGTCATTCTCAATGGAGAGAAGTCTTCCGAAGTCAGAGTGATTTCAGGTGTGCCGCAGGGGAGTGTCGTAGGACCGTTGTTATTCACAATCTACATAAATGACCTTGTGGATGACATCGGAAGTTCACTGAGGCTTTTTGCAGATGATGCTGTGGTATATCGAGAGGTTGTAACAAAGGAAAACTGTACTGAAATGCAGGATGATCTGCAGCGAATTGACGCATGGTGCAGGGAATGGCAATTGAATCTCAATGTAGACAAGTGTAATGTGCTGCGAATACACAGAAAGAAAGATCCCTTATCATTTAGATACAATATAGCAGGTCAGCAACTGGAAGCAGTTAATTCCATAAACTATCTGGGAGTACGCATTAGGAGTGATTTAAAATGGAATGATCATATAAAGTTGATCGTCGGTAAAGCAGATACCAGACTGAGATTCGTTGGAAGGATCCTAAGGAAATGCAATCCGAAAACAAAGGAAGTAGGTTACAGTACACTTGTTCGCCCACTGCTTGAATACTGCACACCGGATTGGGATCCGTACGAGATAGGGTTGATAGAAGAGATAGAGAAGATCCAACGGAGAGCAGCGCACTTCGTTACAGGATCATCTAGTAATCGCGAAAGCGTTACGTTGATGATAGATAAACTCCAGTGGAAGACTCTGCAGGAGAGATGCTCAGTAGCTGGGTACGGTCTTTCGTTGAAGTTTTGAGAACATACCTTCACCGAGGAGTCAAGCACTATGTTGCTCCCTCCTACGTATATCTCGCGAAGAGACCATGAGGATAAAATCAGAGAGATTAGAGCCCACACAGAGGCATACCGACAATCCTTCTTTCCACGAACTATACGAGACTGGAATAGAAGGGAGAACCGATAGAGGTACTCAAGGTACCCTCCTCCACACACCGTCAGGAGTATGGATGTAGATGTAGATGTAGACAACACACAGCAGTGTTTTCGCACTGTCAAATTTTTATCATTTTAATTTATTTTGTAATCACTGATATAAAACCACACGTCGTCTCAGAATGTGAAATTTCATTTAACATCATCCTCTCCTTCTAGATGCTTGATTTATTCCTCAGTGAGTGTAAGTTTCCTACCCAAGAGCGGCAGACACCAGTAAGCTGCGCTGTGAGGCACGCCAGAGAGCAGCTGTTAAGAAAACGTTTACGTAGCGCAGCAACAGGCAGGCGATAAAAGCCGCTGGCGAGCAACCGCCGACGCCCTGTGATAAACTTCCGACATATGGGGCCGGCCAGCAAACGACTGACTGCAAAGCAGACCGGAGAACCACCGTTTCTACGTAGCAACAAAACAATGGACTGCATTGAAACACATCCTCTGATGCATTACTAATACCATCATCTCTGACTAATTATGCTACGTCTTTTCCTAATTGGAGGTGTATATTTGACGTAAATGTGTTGTAGAATTCTGGAGAACGTTTATGCTCGCTTAAATAATCCTTGATATGAACGAGGGGCATCCAACATTGACGTACACTTTATCTTTAAGAATTTTTAACATTGTTCAGACCTGTCAGCAAATGTGATAGTTGAACACGTAACACGTCAGCCTCAGTTGGAAATAGAAACCAATCTTTACCCAGGTTTCAACCAAAATAATTTGGCCTTCTTCAGAAGCCAGTGACACTAAACAATTGCACGCCAAAGTTTGGACATTTCAAGTATACTTGATACAATAGTTTAGTGTCACTGGCCTCTGAAGAAGGCCAAATTAAACTTCCCGACAGATTAAAACTGTGTGCCCGACCGAGACTCGAACTCGGGACCTTTGCCTTTCGTTGGCAAGTGTTCTACCATCTGAGCTACCGTAGCACGACTCACGCCCGGACCTCACAGCTTTACTTCTGCCAGTATCTCGTCTCCTACCTTCCAAACTTTACAGAAGCTCTCCTGCGAACCATGCGGAACTAGCACTCCTGAAAGAAAGGATACTGCGGAGACATGGCTTAGCCACAGCCTGGGGGATGTTTCCAGAATGAGATTTTCACTCTGTAGCTAAGCCATGTCTCCGCAGTATCCTTTCTTTCAGGAGTGCTAGTTCTGCATGGTTCGCAGGAGAGCTTCTGTAAAGTTTGGAAGGTAGGAGACGAGATACTGTCAGAAGTAAAGCTGTGAGGTGCGGCCGTGAGTCGTGCTTCAATAGTTCAGATGGTAGAGCACTTGCCCGCAAAAAGCAAAGGTCCCGAGTTCGAGTCTCGGTCGGGCACACAGTTTTAATCTGCCAGGAAGTTCCATATCAGCGCACACTCCGCTGCAGAGTGAAAATCTCATTCTGAAGGCCAAATTATTTTGGCTGAAACTTGGGTAAAGATTGGTTTCTATTTGCAAGTGAGGCTGACGTGTTACATGTTCATTTTATTCTTTCCCACAATGTTGCACCGTTTCACACAATATTACAGTTGCAAATTTAGTGCTTTGGTCGAACGGTAGGTGGCAGGACCATCACCAGAAGTGTAATCTCCGAACAGTAGAGTCCTTTTCCCCAACTGCTGCCGTTACGTGAGCGATCAACATGGAGAATGATCATGAAGAACAGCGCTGGACGACATGGGTTTCCGTGGAACGAGGGAGTAAACCCTGCTGATACGCACAGGCGATTGGTGGCAGTTGCGACTGTCTACACCGTAACGAAAAGTGCACTTACAACACGACAACATTTTCAGAGCATGCTAACACAATAGGTTTAGGAAACATATATAACCGCTCGCTCCTCGAAAAGTGCGTACCTAACGACCCGCCAGCCGTTGTGGCCGAGCGGTTCCAGGCGCTTCAGTCCGGAACCGCGCTGCTGCTACGGTCGCATGTTCGAATCCTGCCTCGGGCATGGATGTGTGTGATGTCATCAGGTTAGTTACGTTTAAGTAATTCTAAGTCTAGGGGACTGATGAACTCAGATGTTAAGTCCCATACTGCTTAGAGCCAACCTAAAGACCGGAAGGTTGCACAACCCAGGCCAATACTCAAGAAAGGAAACAGGAGAAATTCGTTGAATTATAGAAGCATATCACTAACGTTTGTTAGCAACGTGATCTTGAAACATACAGTATAGCGTTTTCGAACATTGTGAATTACCTCGAAGAAAACGATTTGTTGACAAACAGTTAACATGCATTCAGAAAATATCGTTCTTATGAAACACCATTAGCTCTTGTTCTCCCGAAGTGGTGACAGGGGTATGTCAACTTGATTCCATATTTTTAGATTTCCATAAAGCTTTTGATACCGCTCATCACAAGTGACTTCTAATCAAATTTCGAGCCTACTGAGCATCGCCTGAATTCGAGCCTATTGAGTATAGCCTGAATTCATTTCCTGTCAGAAAGATCACAGTTCGTAGTAATGGACGGTAAGTCATCGAGTAAAACAGAAGTAATATCTAGTGTTCCCCTAGTAAGTATTGTAGGCCCTCTGCTTTTCCTGATGTATGTAATCGACTTAGGAGGTAATCTGAGCGGCTCTCTTAGATTGTTTGCAGATGATAGTGTCATTTACTGACTTGTAAAGTCCATTACTTGATGGAGAAATACATCCATAGTAGAAGCAGGCGACCATTCAGATTTGCCACAACTTTGAAATACAGAAAGGTCTTGATCGCACAGTTAATTTATTAAGCGTTACGCGTTTCATAATTTCATAATCACACTGAAACTGACGAATGAACTGTACAAGAAAATTAACAAAAGGAAATATGTGTTTAAGTATGCATCTAAGTATTCCAATATACAGAAATTTCAATTAGTATCGTACTTACATTAAAATCAAACTTTACTACACACTTAGACTGAATACAATACAAATCTCATCTCATATAGGCATATTTGACAGTGCCGTTATGAATTCGAATAGAACCAGTTCAAAACTGGGTGCGGCGAGTAAGCTATCAAAGAGATAAACTAAGGACAGTAGGGAGCGCTAGAATTAACCATGGAAATCAAATCAAAGAGTAACTTTACAAAGTTAAGTACATGTAAGCGCCTAGTGAACAACGCCACAAAATATATTTATGCTACTTTTATGGAAAAGAAACTCATATACTAACAGCATGAAAAGTGCGTCGTTAGGTAACATCGTAAACAATGTTACAAAGGTAGTTTTTAGTCAAAAATAAAAACAGAAGACAATTGATTGACTAAACACTATATCTGTAACCTTGTTTACAATGTTACCTAGCGACGCACTTTTCATGTTATTAGTATAAAAGAGTCTCTTCCATGAAAGTAGCATAAATGTATTTTGTCAATTTGTTCACGAGGTGCTGACGAATACTTAATTGCATTGCATAGAAGTTTATAAAGTTACTCCTTGACTTGCTTTCCATGGTTAACGCTAGCGCCGCCTAGTGGCCTTTGTTAACCTCTTTGGTAGGTTAATTGCCACACTCGGATTGGCATTGGTTCTATTCGAATACCTAGCAGTACTGTCAAATATGCCTACATGAGATCTGTGTTGTATTCAGTCTAAGTGCTCACTTTCTTGAGCTTTGTATTAAAGTTTGATTTTAATGTAAGTACGGTACTAACTGAAATTTCTATATATTGGAATACTTAGATGCATACTGATGTACATATTTCCTACCGTTAATTTTCTTGCACAGTTCATTCTACGGCTTCAGTCTGATGATGAAATTACGAAACGCGTAACGCTTAATAAAGAATTTCAAAGCTGCGACTTGGAAGGTCATCAGATGATCAAAAGTAATTGAAAAATGCTTTAAGCAAGATATCTGCATGGTGCGAAAAGTGTCAGTTGAATCTAAATAATGAAAAGTACGAAGTCATCCCATGAATACCACAATAAATCCACTAAATTTCGGATCTACGATCTACACAGATCTGAGGGTTGTAAATTCAACTAAATACTTAAGGATTACAGTTACCAGTAACTTAAATTGGAACGATCACTTAGATAATGTTGTGAGGACAGCAAACCAAAGACTGCGAGTTACTGGCAGAATACTTAGAAAATGCAGCAGGTGTACTAAATAGTCAGTTTACACTACGCTTGTCCACCCTCTTCTGCAGTATTGCCGTGCGTTGTGAGACACACATAAGATAGTATTGACGGAGGACAGCGAAAAAGTTTAAAGAAGGGCAGAAAATTAGGGGAGAGAATGCCACGGTTACGATAAGCGAATTGGAAGTGGGAATTTTTAAAACAAAGGCGCTTTTCGTTGCGGCAGGATCTTCACGAAATTTCAATGACCAACTTTTTTCTCAGGGTGTGAAAATATTTTGTTGGCGTCCACCTACGTAGGGAGAGACGATCATCACGATAAAATAAGAGAAATCAGAGCTCGCACAGAAAGATTTAAGTGTTAGTTTCTCCCGCGCGCTGTTCTAGAGGGGAACGGTAGAGAAATAGTTTCAAAATGGTTCGATGTACCCTCTGCAAGGCACTTAATTGTAAACTGATAAGTAACATGCGGATGTGGTGGCTCGATTACGTCCAAATATGAGTCGGAAAACCACGGCTCCCATTGCTGAAATGGGGTTCCAAGTACTGCTATACACATTGTAATTGGCTCCTAGTGATTACCAGCTATTCGGGCCTATGAATAAATATCATTCCACAGGAAGTGAGCGCCTGTTCTGTGGTGAGTGCGACAGACTCCCGAACATGGATGGAGGAGGACCAGCATAAATTAAAGGGAGAATGTCAGGAGAATACGGGGGGGGGGGGGGGGGGGGGGGGAGTGGCCGTACCTGGAACCCCACTTCACCGATAGCAGTCGTGGTTTTCCGACTCATATGGAGATGAGCGTTGTCGTGTTGCAAGTGCACTTTTCGTGACGGTGCACGTATCTCCTGTCCGTATTAGCAGTGTTTACACCGTCTTTCCACAGAAACCACGTCGTCAATCGCTGCCCTTGATGATCATGTTGTCTGCTCACGCAATGGCAGTATTTTTGTGGAAGTGGACTTGTACCGTTCAGGATTATACTCCTTGTGATGGTTGTGCCACCTATGGTTAGACCAAAATAGTAAAGACAGCTATAATCTTCTTCTTGCTCTTCTGCTTCTTTCTTTCTTCCTAAGCTAAAGCCTGTTTCATTCAGTGCCCCTTAGTTTACCCTGAGGTTGTCGCTCCATCTTCTCCTAGCGTGGCAGATATTTCTTTTACCAGCTTACGATTTTCGTAACTTTCTTTCAACCATCCTTGGTGAGGCTTGTGTCCACGACGCAGTGCGTATTCGAACAACTGTTTGCCTGGATGACGACGTAACCGGACATGACCATCGACCTGGTTTGACAAGAAACGTGAGTTATCCGACAACGTGACACGTTTCTTTTGATCAATGGTCCGGTGTCAATGATCCCGTTTTCATAGCAGTTGTAGCTGCCGATGTCGTTGGGGTACACGTAGGGTCATATGCTGTGAAACGCCATTTTCAATACTACACGATGAACGGTGTTCTCCTAAACACTAATGTATGCACCAGCGTTGTATTCTATATCAGAAAATGCAAAGGATGTTACCCTTTATCTCAGTGAATACGGTAGTCCACTGCTACACATTTAAAACGATAAAACCATTCTGAGGATGAAATTTGGATCAAATAATCATTCTTCCAACACTCCTACACTCCATTACTATCAGTTTGAAAATATAAGTTGCAATTACTTAGGTGAATCGATGGGAAGAATATTGCGATATTTGTGTGCGAGGGAACCCAAACTGAAACGACGCAGATGGAGAAAGTCACTGTAACATGACGTTCCAGGGAGGGACCCCAATACTACTGTATGACCAGATGAACAGTCAGCACAAATTTCGTCTGTAGTTCAATATATCAGTACAATGGAGTGACTGAAGAGCTGTAACGTTAATTATGAGCCTGCTGGAAACTATCAAAATAGTGAACATTACTCAAGATGACGTAGGAACACTTTTAGAGAGGAACATTCTGGACAAGCGAGTACACTGCAAGTCCCACAGTAAGTGGGGGAGGGGATGGGGGTTGAAGTATGTTCAAATGTCAGAGAAAGTCAATGGCATACCAACACGAAGAGGACCATGCCTGGTAATACACTGTGGTGCTCAAACCAACCTTCGGGTTGATAACATCTTTTCCTTTTTATGCGCTCTTACAGCGATTTTTCATGTTGTCTGTTCAAAATATTCCAGAACATTTCCCAAATTCGCACCAATAATGCGTTGGAGCGAAATGCGGTTGACATCTCAGCACAAACTTGTGTTTAATGTGTAACTGCTGGAAGTTTCATAGGTGTATGTTTGCTAGTTATTGTTCAGTGCTGAATTGAGTAGAACGTTGTGTCGTGTTTTTTGCGGATTTTGAGATGGCGGAGTTAAAGGAGCAACGCGCCTGCATTAAAATTTGCGTGGAACCTAAGAAAACCATGATATAAGCCCACTAAACAATACAAGAAGACTACGGTGATGAGTACTTAAGCCGTACTCTGTGTTACGAATGGTTCACACGGTTTTAAAATAGCCGGACAGGGTTAAAGATGACCCTCTTTCAGGACACCCTTCGACGGCTACCGACGACGCTCATGTCAGAAACGTCAACGAAATTGTATGTGCCAGTCGAAGACTGACTGTCCGAGAGATTACAGAAGAATGTAACATTTCAGCTTGTAATGGTACTTCAATTACGTAACCATTACGGCACCTCACCTCAACCTCTCGATACCAGCAATATTCTACTGTGTTTCTGTAAAATAGTTAACATATTTCTGTGACAACATTTAGATTTGATTTCATTAATGTAGAGGTACTTCGATACATCGATATGTGTATATTGCAATGATATGATTCTTATGTGTATCCTGTCTTTTGTCACTATGATCTTTGACGTACTTGTAACTCTGATTTTTGGGCGCGTAAGCGGTTATGAGAGAGTCAAGCTTTGGTCATCATGTTAAAAAGACGCAAATTGTAGTCAGTTTATGAAATGTGAACTTTAACAGTGAGGAAGATATTTTCAAGTATGTTTTATATTGTGAAGTGATGTTTTGGAACGAGTTACGTGATATTGCAACAAAAGTAATAAAAAAGAAGTGTAACTTAAATTCGGAGTGCTGATTAGTTTTTTACGTCACCATTGACCTAACTTGCAAAAGTTTAATCTTCAAGAATGGTTTATGAAACACATCTATGAAACTTATGAATATCGCAGAATAACACCTTGGCCTCATTACATCCGAGCGTGGAATCATCACTACCTAGATTTTCGACGATTGAGCCATGAGTTCACAACGAGACCAGCGTGGGAAACACGAAAAGATGAGTGCCTAGTTTATCCATTAATTTAAGAAATGACTTTATTAACTGTGCTCTAATGACACCTGCCACATAATATAACTTTGTTGTTGCCCGAGAATGCAATATTTAGCAGCGTGAGCAACACTGCAATCATGATTAATTTTTGACCTTTGTTGTGGTAGGGTTGTTAGAAGCTGGATCACGTCGTTAAATCCTGACACAGCATCTTGCAATGCAACGTGTTCTGTCTAGTTCGTCCCACGGATCATGATTCAAGACCAGAATGATCTTCGCCTCCCAGTCCGAGAGTAGCTTTTGGATCACGCAAATGAGAACAAGATGTTCCTTAAGAGAATCATAAATGGTGATGAGACGTGGGTCTACGGTTATGATGTTGAGGCACGGTTCATTCTTCACAATGGGTAGGGAAAGGCAAGGTTCTCCAAAAAAAGAAGAAAAAGCTCAGGTCAAGTGTCAAAGCCATGCTGAGAGTTCATTATGAATTCGTGGCACAGCGACAAACTGTTGATCGGGTTGTGTTTCGACGCCTGCGAGAATATGTGAGAGGGTAACGACCTGAAATGTGGCGAGGCAATTCATGGCTCTTGCGTCACGATAACGCACCGGCATATTCATCCCTGTTGGTGCGTGACTGTAGCACAGAAAACGAAATAACTGTGCTGCCTCATCCTCTGTACTCTCCAGACCTGGCCCCTGCGGACCTCTTTCTTGTTTTCCAAAGTTAACAACCTCGTTGAACGGACTAAGATTTTCGACGTTGGACGAGATAAAAGAAAATCCGCAGATGGTGCTTCGCGCGATCTATCTTTCATCGAGTACGCACGAATTTCACTTTAAAAATTTCTTCTTTTGTTGTTTACGCTTCCCAGGCAATGAAATATTTATTCACAAAAAAAAATCATTTGGAAACAGCGTCCTCTGTGACATCTCGCGGAATTATAGTGCTATATTCGCAACTCGTGCTATCAACACAGGCACCTATTGTTTTCCACCGCTGTACCGCGTACAGTTTCGTCTATATTTGGTGTTTCAGAAGTACTTGGCAAAGTCCCAAATGCAGTGCTCGCCCTTTGCTGGAGCCCACTCAACATTTCCCTCAGACGTCCTAGGATGTTCGGCGCTCTCCCGTTTCACTACGCATCCGTCTCTCAGCAACTTTAATGCCACTCGTAATGTTTCCGTATGACAAAGAGGCTGTTGAAACGACGGCAGAATCTGCTTCTGCACTTTAACGGCGGATCTGCGTCCTCATATTGCAACCGAGAACACTTTCTACTGCGATACCGTTAGTTTCCTGTGATTGGTGGACACAACCGCTGCTCAGCAGTCTGCGCATATTTAGAAGAACAAGCAACAATAATCTCTAGTATTTACACATTTTATGAATAGAAATTGGACAACCATCTTTTTTATGTTTTTTATTTCCCCGTATACATTTAAGAGAGAAAGCTCTATTTTTAGGGTTTACAAAGCTCAAATATGGCATCGTGTAGCAGTTGCAAATGAAGGATGTTACATTGTGAAATAAATAGAAAATACGTATGGGCCACAGTGAAAACATCGGTATAAAAATCTGTATTTTGCGAGAATCTTCTTCCCTGCTACCCGGTGGTGAATTTCGTCTACTTTGAACTTCATCACACAGATACAGCCACAACAAACTGGTCAAATGGGTTGCCGAATTAGAAAGACGTCGACCTAATGCAGCTCTATTCTATAATTATACTATATTTGGTGAGACAAAAATTCTGTCAGCGTCTTAATAATTTTCTTTTATCTCTGAATAATGATGTGAAGCATAACGAAACGTCGCATAAATGTTTCTTGGACAAGTGATTCTTCTTTTTCCTTCAAAAAAAGAAGTTGGTGTTGTAAGAAACGAAGCAACACAAGAAAGATATGGAAGAGGAGACTACATTGGCGGGCATTCTTTAAGCCAAGATTTCTTAAAAGTAGAACTCCAGAGTATTCACTGTCTGCCTTTCCATCAAGCGTATGAGGAGGTTGTCTAACTGTGTGTCTGAAAATTTCTAAATACTTTGCAGATTTTTGATTGTACTTGTTAAACCTTTACGTGATTTTCTATATTGTCGGTGCATCCCTTTTCAAGAAAGTGAATATGTACTGCTGGTTTATTTGGTTCATAGAAAAGCTAAAGGTATCCATTAAACTCTCTCTGAAGCTTCTTCCACTTTGACCTATATAGAAATGATAGTAATTTGTTTTCATGCAGTCCAGACTTCCTATTTGTCTGTGTTATTTTGGTTATTTATGTAGTAGAAATGACAGCATATTTCTCATAAAAACTAATGATTATGTTGAATTGTTTGAAAATTTTAGTTACGTTGTCCGAGACATTGTCAATAATTTCCAGGCTATAGTATATGTTCTTGTTACTGCCTGAGGTGCTTCAGCGTCTGTAACGTTCCATTTCGGAAACTTCACTTTAGCTAGATTCGCACTACCGCATCGAGCAACAAAATGATAATACACGGAGTGACCCAGTTCCGTTAGGACTGTAGCTGTGAAAAATAAAAGGCACGATTATCTTCGCAAAATCACTGCATTTATTCACAATTCCCTCGAATCAGTTCACAGCTGAAATCGTTTTAAAAGTGTTCTGAAAAGCTCAGTGTAGTCCTTTTCGGGAACTCCATTTAGTACTACAGTACATTTTTCATGCATGTCCACAACTGCGTCGTAATGTCGTCCTTTAATTGCCACCTTCACTTTGGCAAACAACCAGAAGTTGAGTGGAGCCAAATCCGGATACTATGGCGGGGGGATTCGGAACTGAGATCCATATGCTGCCCAAAAACACGACCACCAGTTTCGCTTTGTGCGCTGGGGCCTTGTCGTGGAGGAGAGACCAGGTCTCTGTGTCTGGATCGAATTCAACGAATTCTCGCACAATACCTTATGTTGTGTCGCTACTCCACCGCCATTTTCCTACGAGTGTCAGATACGAAGTGTTACATTCGTGTCCAAGACGCTTGCTGCAGCGGTACTAGTAGATTTTTGACCTTCTATATGGCTGTAGTTCGTAATGCTGCAATTCGTCGTAAGATAACATTGCAGCCTCGAATTTCACAGAAGCAGTCCGAATGTAATTGGGACTCACCATGTATGTACTGTAATGTGAGTATATCTTAATGTTATTTGTATTGTATTGTATGTGAACCTGGGACCTAGTAACGACGGAGAGGCTCCGTCCCCGGCGCAGCCTAGTGGTCCACAACCCCACGACGACTACCGCAGTCCACTTTCAACCCTCCGCCGCCCCACACCGAACCCAGGGTTATTGTGCGGTTCGGCCCCCGGTGGACCCCCCAGGGAACGTCTCACACCAGACGAGTGTAAACTCTATGTTTGCGTGGTAGAGTAATGGTGGTGTACGCGTACGTTGAGAACTCGTTTGCGCAGCAATCGCCGACATAGTGTAGCTGAGGCGGAGTAAGGGGAACCAGTCCGCATTTGCCGAGGCAGATGGAAATCCGCCTAAAAACCATCCACAGACTGGCCGGCTCACCGGACCCCGACACAAATCCGCTGGGCGGATTCGTGTTGGGGCAAGCCACGCCTTCCCACTCCAGAAAGCCGTGCGTTAGACTGCTCGGCTAACCGGGCGGGCTTAATGTTATTTACCTGTTCAATGATAATGTGAATCTTTTTGTAACATACTTGTGTAGTAGGATTTGTTGATTTTGTAAGGTTTCATGCAAAGAAAGGGAGAATAACCGTTATTGATTTTAGAGAGTACGTTTTTAGTCCAGACAGAGAGAGAGAGAGAACGGGATTTTGTCAGAGCTGTGACAAAGCTCACAAATACAGTAAGATACGAAGCTTACTGCTTCTGCCCTATTGCCAGCAATATTCTGCATTGGTAATTCAGTAGAAACAAATCTGACAATTAATCTCGGTTCAGTAGAGGGTAATTCTATGAATACTGAAGATATAACAATTTTTGCGAATGGCTCAGTTGATAGTGGCGAATACCTGCCTGGGCATAAGACGGTTTGTTTGTTAATAATTTCCTTTACTTCACGTCTATGGTGACAAATTTTTTTGTTATCAGACTACCGTTATAGGTCTATAATGGCCAGACCTGTTTTATAAAAACATGTCTTAATATACTGGGGCCATAGTGCCATCGTCAAATGCTAAACACAACATCTTCCACGAGTTGTAGGAACTAATGGACAACTATAATAACTACAATAAAACATTGCGACCACCTGTTGAAAAGGTTCCTTGTGCGTCTTTGGAACGAAATACATTCTGCGTATCAGAGATCCGACAGTCTGCAGTTTGTTGATATGTTTGTGGAAGTATGTGGCATTAGATGCCTACTCACAGGTAATGTAATTAGCGTAAATAACGGGTCTCTGATTTGCGTACGTGGCGAAGGCGACCAATAGCGACCCAGACGAGTTCATAGGATTTATATCAGGCGAATTTGGTCGGGGAGACATCGACGTGAATTCATTATTATGCTCCTCAACCGACTTCAGCACGATTCTGGCTCTGAGACACAGACAATTATACTGCTGAAAGTGACATCGCCGTCGGGAAAGACATCAAGCATGAAGGGATGCAGGTGATTCGCAGCTGTCAGCGTGTCTTCGATTATTGCCATAAATCCTACGCAAGTGCAGGACAATGTCTCCCACAGCACGATACTGCTCCCACGAGCCCGCGTCCGTAGCGCGCTGCACGTTTCGAGCCGCGTTTTACCTCGATTACAGCGTTTGTGGATACGACCGTTGACCCAGTGTAGCAAAAATGTGATTTACCCGAAGATCCAATACGTTTCTATTGAACGAAGTCCGAATCCCGACGGTCTCGTGCCCATTGCATTCGTAATTGACGATGTCGTTGGGTTAACGTGTGAACACGTAGGGGTGATGTGTTGCCAAACTCCATGTTCCCTCAGTGTACGATGAACGGTGTGCTCCAAAACACTTGCGCGCCCACCAGCACTGTGCTCTTTCGGCAGAGATGCCACAGATGAGCATCTATCCTACTTTACAGAGCAGACAAGTCTCCGAACCCCACGTTCTGTGAAGAGTTGTGGACGTCCAACTATTTAGCGCCTAGTGGTAACTTCACTCTCCTTCTGACTCACGACAGTAGCACGTGAACATTCGATCAGATTCGCCTCTTTATAGATACTCGTTCACAGACATTTCCATTTTCAAAGTCGCTTATCTCAATGGATTTCCCCATTTATAGCCCATATCTTCGCTAGGGTAAACCCCGTCGGTGTCTGCTCCGCTTACATACTTTTGTTACCGGACCATTTGCCCGCAACGCCACCAGGCGGTATCCAACGTCGTCGTGGACAGTGGTCATAATGTTTTCACTGATCAGTGTAAGTAATGGCTACCACATTGCTCTAAAGTTATTATTATTATTACAATTATTGGTAGTGATCGGACTCAGAGTGTTGGCAGCCTTTAGTCTTTCAACTTTTGCCGGTTCAGGAGTAAGGAGTTCAGCAATCAAGGGATTCACGAACAGTAGGTCTAAGTGTAGTTAATACTTTTTTTTTTTTGCTTTAAAAATGGGTATAGGGCGTGGCTGTATCAAGTGTCGCTACAGAGAACAGTGAGGCAGAGGAAGCATGTTTTACAACGAGACTCCACTATCAATGAGGATAGTAACCTTTCTTATCTAAGAAGTTCTAGGCAGCACTCGCGATGAACTGAGAACTGCTTCATCACCGTATAAACAAGGTTGCTAGAAATAAACAGTACAAATTCTCTCATTGGCTCGTTAGTTCATGATTTAATTAAGCAGCTACAAAAACTTAATATATTTACCTTTAGTCATTTTAAAAATAAAGATGTTCAAAGAAAACATTCTTTTTTATTCTAAAACTGTCCACCCCCGGTAGCTGACTGGTCAGCGTGACGGATTGTCAATCCTCTCTGGGCTCGGTTTCGATTCCCGGCTGGGCCAGGGAATTTTCTCCGCTCAGGGACTGGGTGTTGTGCTGTCCTCATCAACATCCTATCATCCTCATCGATTGCAGGTCGCCGAAGTGGCGTCAAATTGAATGACCGGCACCCGGTGAACGGTCTGCCCGACGGGGGGCCCTAGCCATACGATTAAATTAAATTAAATTCTAATTTTAGGGAGGAAGCGTTAATGATGGAGGTGAGGGTCTGGGGGATTCTAGCTAATTTCTGATTGTACTCAGAGGTAATGGTCTCAGAAAGGTTGGTAACTATGTCTACAGGTACATAGATACTTCACAAGCCACCGTACGGTGCGTGGCGGAGGGTACCCTGTATTACCACCGGTTACTTTCCTTCCTGTTACACTCGCAAATAGAGCGAGGGTCAACTAACTATCTGTATGCTTCCGTATGAGCCGTAATGTCTCGTATCATATAATCGTGGTTCTTACGCGCAATATATCTTGGCGGCAGTAGAATCTTTGGACAATCAGCTTCAAATACGGGCTCTCTAAATTTTCTCAATAATGTTTCTCGAAAAGAACGTCACCTTCCCTTCACGGATTCCCATTTGATTTTCCGACGCATCTCCGTAACACGGGTTGTTCAAACCTACCGGTAACAAATCTAGCAGTCCACCTCTTCATTACTTCGATGTCTTCCTTCAGTCGACCTGGTACGGATCCCAAACACACGAGCAGTACTCAAGAATAGGTTTCACCAGCGTCCTTTGCGCAGACTCCTTTACAGGTGAACCAGTTTTTGTTAAAATTCTCCCAATAAACCGAAGTGGACCATTCGCCTTCCCTACCACAGTTCTCAAATGCTCGTTCCATCTCATTTCGTCTTGCAACGTTACGCCATGAATATAAACGACCTTATTGTGTATCCGAACATTACAGGTTTGATCTTCCTACTCATCCACATCAACTTACATTTTTCCACAATTAGGGCTCGCTGTCATTCATCACACCAACTGTAAATTTTGTCTAAATCGTCGTGTACCTTCCTAAAGTCACTCAACTTGGACACCTTACCATACACCACGGCATCATAAGTAAACGACTGTTGCCCACCCTGTCCGCCAAATCATTTATGTACACTCATGCTCATAAATTAAGGATAATTGCAGAATGTGGTGCCACACAACGTGGCACTACACAAAACTGGCGCTAATAGCATAGGCACGTAGGGAACACACACAACACAGATCTGTAAGTCCACAATATTGGTGATAATGAGAAAACAGTCCCGAAACACATGTGCTACAAAACGCCACTGTTTCTTGCGCATGTACCCCGACATCGGTATGGGATATGATCATCATGCACACGTACACAGGCCGCACAACGGGGTGGCATATTCTGGATCAGGTGGTCGAGCAGCTGCTGGGGTATAGACTCCCATTGCCAGTGCCTGTCGGAGCTCCTACAGTTCCTAGGGGTTTGAATACGTGCAGCGGCGAGAATCACTATTCAGACTATACCTGTACTCGTCCGTGAACATAACCTGGGACCACTGTTCCAATGACCAAGTACTGTGTTCTTGACACCAGGCTTTACGGGCTCTCCTGTGACCAGGGGTCAGTGAAATGCACCTTGCAGTTCTCCGGGCGAATAAACAATGTCTGTTCAGTCGTCTGTAGACTGTGTGTCTGAAGACAACTGTTCCAGTGGCTGCGGTAAGGTCCCGAGCAAGGCTACCTGCAGTACCCCGTGGCCGTCTGCGGGCACTGATGGTGAGATATCGGTCTTCTTGTGATGTTTACACTGTGGACGTCCCGTACTGTAGCGCCTGGACACGTTTCCTGTCTGCTGGAATGGTTGCCATAATCTAGAGATCACACTTTATGGCACACGGGGGCCTGTGCTAAGACCTGCTCTGTTTGGCCAGCCTCCAGTCGCCCTAGTATTGTACCCCTCATAACGCCATCAATATGTGTTCTTTGAGCCATTTTCAACACCCACCCTCCGTGGTTCAAAAACAAAGTTAGGAAACTACTGCGAAAGCAAAGAGAGCTTCACTGCAAATTTAAACGCAGCCAAAACCTCTCAGACAAACAGAAGCTAAACGATGTCAAACTTAGCGTAAGGAGAGCTATGCGTGAAGCGTTCAGTGGATTCGAAAGTGAAATTCTATGTACCGACTTGACATAAAATCCTAGGAAGTTCTGGTCTTACGTTAAATCAGTAAGTGGCTCGAAACAGCATATCCAGACACTCTGGGATGATAATGGCATTGAAACAGAGGATGACACGCGTAATGCAGAAATGCTAAACACCTTTTTCCAAAGCTGTTTCACAGAGGAAGACCGCACTGCTGTTCCTTCTGCAAATCCTCACACGAACGAAAAAATCGCTGACATCGAAATAAGTGTCCAAGGAATAGAAAAGCAACTGAAATCACTCAACAGAGGAAAGTCCACTGGACCTGACGGGATACCAGTTCGGTTCTACACAGAGTACGCGACAGAACTTGCCCCCCTTCTAAAAGCCTTGTAGCGAAAGTCTCTAGAGGAACGGAAGGTTTCAAATGATTAGAAAAGAACACAGGTAGTTCCAGTTTTCAAGAAGGGTCGTCGAACAGATGCGCAAAACTG
Organism: Schistocerca piceifrons; assembly: GCF_021461385.2. NCBI lineage: Eukaryota > Metazoa > Arthropoda > Insecta > Orthoptera > Acrididae > Schistocerca > Schistocerca piceifrons. Next base: position 282,189,115 of record NC_060142.1, on the reverse strand, counting down.
TAGGCCTATATATCTGACATCAATCTGTTGTAGAATTTTAGAACATGTTCTTTGCCCGCCTATCATGTCATTTCTGGAAACCCAGAATCTACTCTGTAGGAATCAACATGGATTCCGGAAACAGCGATAGTGTGAGACCCAACTCGCTTTAATGTTCATGAGACCCAGAAAGTATTAGATACAAGCTCCCAGGTAGATGCCATTTTCCTTGACTTCCGGAAGGCGTTCGATACAGTTCCGCACTGTCGCCTGATAAACATAGTAAGAGCCTACGGAATATCAGGAATGTGGCTGGATTGAAGAGTTTTTAGCAAACAGAACACAGCTTGTTGTTCTCAATGCTGAGACGTCTACAGACGTTAAAGTAACCTCTGGCGTGCCACAGGGGAGTGTTATGGGATCATTACTTTTCACAATATACATAAATGACCTAGTAGATAGTGTCGGAAGTTCCATGCGGCTTTTCGTGGATGATGCTGTAGTATACAGAGAAGTTGCAGCATTAGAAAATTGCAGCGAAATGCAGGAAGATCTGCAGCGGATAGGCACTTGGTGCGGGGAGTGGCAACTGACCCTTAACATAGACAAATGTAATGTATTGCGAATACATAGAAAGAAGGATCCTTTATTGTATGATTATATGATAGCGGAACAAACACTGGTAGCAGTTACTTCTGTAAAATATCTGGGAGTATGCGTACGGAACGATTTGAAGTGGAATGATCATATAAAACTAATTGTGGGTAAGGCGGGTGCCGGGTTGAAATTCATTGGGAGAGTGCTTAGAAAATTTAGTCCGTCTACAAAGGAGGTGTCTTACAAAACACTCGTTCGACCTATACTTGAGTATTGCTCATCAGTGTGGGATCCGTACCAGATCGGGTTGACAGACTAGGTAGAGAAGATCCAAAGAAGAGTGGCGCATTTCGTCACAGGGTTATTTGGTAAGCGTGATAGCGTTACGGAGATGTTTAGCAACCTCAAGTGGCAGACTCTTCAAGAGAGGCATCGCGGTGTAGCTTGCTGTTTAGGTTTCGAGAGGGTGCGTTTCTGGATGAGGTATCGAATATATTGCTTCCCCCTACTTATACCTCCCGAGGAGATGACGAATGTAAAATTAGAGAGATTCGAACGCGCACAGAGTCTTTCCGGCAGTCGTTCTTCCCGCGAACCATACGCGACTGGAACAGGAAAGGGAGGCAATGATAGTGGCACGTAAAGGACCCTCCGTCACACACCGTTGGGTGGCTTGCGGAGTATAAATGTAGATGTAGATGTAGAATAGCACATTTAAAAACGTCTGCACACTTACTCGCTGCACCGTACTCTGACATGCACCTACACACCTCTGCGTATGTGGACAGCTGCCAGCGCCACCGGGCGACGACCGCAGGTCAAATGCACCGCATGGGCATACCCCGAGGTGATTTAAACCCGCAAACCGCCCATCAGAGCGTTGTTTCACCATGTGTCAGCATTATCCTTAATTTATGAGCATGCGTGTATACAGGGTGTTACAAAAAGGTACGGCCAAACTTTCAGGAAACATTCCTCAGACACAAATAAAGGAAAGATGTTATGTGGACATGTGTCTGAAAACGCTTAATTTCCATGTTAGAGCTCATTTTAGTTTCGTCAGTATGTACTGTACTTCCTCGATTCACCGCCAGTTGGCCCAATTGAAGGAAGGTAATGTTGACTTCGGTGCTTGTGTTGACATGTGACTCATTGCTCTACAGTACTAGCATCAAGCACATCAGTACGTAGCATCAACAGGTTAGTGTTCATCACGAACGTGGTTTTGCAGTCAGTGCAATGTTTACAAATGCGGAATTGGCAGATGCCTATTTGATGTATGGATTATCACGGGGCAATAGCCGTGGCGCAGTACGTTTGTATCGAGACAGATTTGCAGAACGAAGGTGTCCCGACAGGAAGACGTTCGAAGCAATTCATCGGCGTCTTAGGGAGCACGGAACATCCCAGCCTATGACTCGCGACTGGGGAAGACCTAGAACGACGAGGACACCTGCAATGGACGAGGCAATTCTTCGTGCACTTGACGATAACCCTAATGTCAGCGTCAGAGAAGTTGCTGCTGTACAAGGTAACGCCACTGTATGGAGAGTGCTACGGGAGAACCAGTTGTTTCCATACCATGTACAGCGTGTGCAGGCACTAACAGCAGCTGATTGGCCTCCACGGGTAAACTTCTGCGAATGGTTCATCCAACAATGTGTCAATCCTCATTTCAGTGCAAATGTTCTCTTTACGGATGAGGCTTCATTCCAACGTGATCAAATTGTAAATTTTCGCAGTCAACATGTGTAGGCTGAGGAGAATCCGCACGCATTTGTGCAATCACGTCATCGACACAGATTTTCTGTGAACGTTTGGGCAGGCATTGTTGGTGATGTCCTGATTGGGCCCCATGTTCTTCCACCTACGCTCAATAGAGCACGTTATCACGATTTCATACGGGATACTCTACCTGTGCTGCTAGAACATGTGCCTTTGCAAGTACGACAGAACATGTGGTTCATGGACGATGGAGCTCCTGCACATTTCAGTCGAAGTGTTCGTACGCTTCTCAACAACAGATTCGGTGACCGATGGATTGGTAGAGGCGGACCAGTTCCATGGCCTCCACGCTCTCCTGACCTCAACCCTCTTGACTTTCATTTATGGGGGGATTTGAGAGCTCTTGTCTACGCAACCCCGGTACCAAATGTAGAGACTCTTCATGCTCGTATTGTGGACGGCTGTGATACAATACGCCATTCTCCAGGGCTGCATCAGCGCATCAGGGATTCCATGCGACGGAGGGTGGATGCATGTATCCTCGCTAACGGAGGACATTTTGAACATTTCCTGTAACAAAGTGTTTGAAGTCATGCTGGTACGTTCTGTTGCTGTGTGTTTCCATTCCATGATTAATGTGATTTGAAGAGAAGTAATAAAATGAGATGTAACATGGAATGTGAGCGTTTCCGGACACATGTCCACATAACATATTTTCTTTCTTTGTGTGTGAGGATGGTTTCCTGAAAGTTTGGCCGTACCTTTTTGTAACACCCTGTATAGAGAACAACAGGGGTCCTATCACACTCCCCTGGGGCTCTGCCACTGCTCTAGTACGTACTGACCTCGACGCCGACGGAACATTGGGGCCTCACAGGGATGCAGCGGTGCAGTAGCACCAAGCAGCGCTGCAGAGGCGCAGCCAGCGGTCAGCTGAGCGGCCAACGGCACACGCCGCCTCATCCGGCTGCATCTTCCGGCCGCCATTGGCAGCGCGAAATTGCCGCGACTGGGCGTCGGCGCGCCAATGCGTGCTTCCTGCCAGCAGAGGTCGCCCGTGCTGCTCGCCAACCCTCGCCCTCCGCACCCAACAGTCTCTTTCCCTTTCGCAGGTCTCCTTCTGCGCTATTTTCACTGCAGTTTCCCGTACTTTCCCTGCTGGACACGCCTAGCGGGAAGTCTCACATAATTTACAGCGAAAACTCACACAGCAGTAAGTGTGAACTGCACAGCACTCGCGTGGGTACGGTTGCACAAATGGACCAGCGAGTTGCACAGTCTTATCCGGATTTACAAGATGACCGGGGGTATTTGAAAGAATTCGTATCTTATTGCAGGGACGAGTGCACTACTGCTTTAAACTTTCAGGACGAAAAGTAGATTGCCTTTGTTCAATAAGTAAGCGTGTATAGTACCGGATGATCAAAAAGTCAGTATAAATTTGAAAACTGAATAAATCTCGGAGTAATGTAGATAGAGAGGTACAAATTGACACACATGCTTGGAATGACATGGGGTTTTATTAGAACCAAAAAAATACAAAAGTTCAAAAAATGTCCGACAGGTGGCGCTTCATCTGATCAGAATAGCAATAATGAGCATAACAAAGTAAGACAGGAAATGCTCAATATGTCCACCATCTTTCCTCAACAATAGCTGTAGTCGAGAAATAATGTTGTGAGCAGCACTGTAAAGCATGTCCGGAGTTATGGTGAAGCATTGGCGTGGGATGTTGTCTTTCAGCATCCCTACAGATGTCGGTCGATCACGATACACTTGCGTCTTCAGGTAACCCCAAAGCCAATAATCGCACGGACTGAGGTTTGGGGACCTGAGAGGCCAAGCATGACGACATTGGCGGCTGAACACACGATCATCACCAAACGACGCGCGCAAGAGATCTTTCACGCGTCTAGCAATATGGAGTGTATTTTTTCCTAATAAAACCCCATGTCATCCCAAGCATGTGTGTCAATTTTTACCTCTCCATCTACATTATTCCGTGGTTTATTAAGTTTTCAAATTTGTACTGACTTTTTGATCACCGGGTAAATTGTAACATATAACGTGCCGAAACTGTGTTGTAGTTCTTGTTAAGATATGTCATGGATGAAGCTTGGGCCTTTTTAGGTGAGGACTTCATCGAAAAGCTTACGCTTCACATGTACAGGGAGAATATTAATAAAACAAAATTTGTTCAAATGACTCTGAGCACTATGGGGCTTAAGATCTGAGGTCATCAGTCCCCTAGAACTTAGAACTACTTAAACCTAACTAACCTAAGGACACCATACACATCTATGCCTGAGGCAGGATTCGAACCTGCGACCGTAGCGGTCGCGCGGTTCCAGACTGAAGGGCCTAGAACCGCTCGGCCACACCGGCCGGCTTAATAAATCAGAGAAACTGCAGGGACTGACTGGAAATGGAGGAAGAAGGGTCCTATGAACATGTGTTCGGAACTGCATCGTTGTCAGGTAGATGGCGCTTACGAATGACAGTTTCCTGACCACGTGCCGCACGTTCCTTGTGTGTTGCAGGTAGGGCTGTTGATAAAATAACGACATATCGATGTTTTTCCAAAAGAGTATTGTTATGTGTCAGCGACGGTTCCGCCGCGATGTATCGATAGTATCTATATCAAAACGGCAATATCGAGTGCTGATATTTTTATTGTATATTATATTTTTTCACAATTTTCGGTAAATATTTGAAGTTGTTCTTTTGAAAATGTAGTAGGACATAATTTTACTTTCGCTGTGTGAAGGAGTCTTGCTACTTTTTGAGCTTTAATCACGTACAATCTTTCTCTATCACTACGTGAGGCAAGTACATGAGGCACAACATAAGAAGTCCGATTGCAATGGGGGATGGCGGTGTAACTGGAATAACAAGATTTTCAATGTGAAGAAACAGCACACCGTTGTGTTAAAAAAACAATATTTGACGCAACTGGCGCGTTATTTCTTCACTTCGGCATTCTTCAAAAGCAGTTGCAGAAAGTGATGAACGAAAATCTAAATGACAAAATTGTTCGTTGCGGGGGGCGGAGACGTCTGAGGGGAAATGCTGAGGTGATCGGCGCTCGGCACTACCTACAGAAACTCCAACGCTTACTTTCACCACGCAATTTTCACACTACAAATGCTAGGTCGCTGGTGTTTGAAAAAATGAGAAAAACAGAGAAGTCAACATGAAGTGTTCCAGACGAAACCGAACGATGGACTCGTCAGACACCTTTTGTCGTGCCACTTACATGCAGTTACCATTGTTAGTAAAATGGTTATCGCCAAGCTTGAGCGTTCACTGTTTATCTTTCAATTCTTGCTCTAAGGGCTACTAGCTTGTTCATTTACAGAATATCTAATAATAAATCAATACTTAAATATACAGCTCTAAAACCGGCAGTATATTTACAATGTGCAACCGATATTTTTATAGACAGTTGCGTCGATATTTTTTCCGCCGACATATCGATACATCTTCCCGATATATCGAGAACAGGAAACCATATTTTTTAAATATCGCTACATCGGATTATAGACATTTTTAAAAATATCGACAGTCCTAGTTGTAGGCTGTATGAGTGACGCAGGGTACTGTAAGCAGCAGAATGATCTTGTATTCATGTCGGAAACAAGCCGATTTGGTGTGTTGTGTACCGCCAAGCAGATGGAGACGGTCGAGAGGCAGTGCGGCTATACTAAAACAAGCACCCTCACAGACACAAACAACATCGCACAAAATTTCAAGCTCTTTTTGTACGTTTGTATGATCATGGGTCCTTTCAGACAGAGGAATGTGTCACGGAGGCGGCAGACTGTGCCTACACCAGATCTGGAGCACCGTGCTCTACAGGATATTGAGACGAAACCTAGTACAAGCTCCAGGCGAGTGGCCCGCCAACATGGTGTAAGCCAATGTACGATTATGGGTATCCTACAGGACAGTCGCGACTATCCGTATCACCCGCAATCCCATGGGAGCCACGCTGAATATCCGTTGTGAGGTGGATGCGATGTCCGCAGCTCGTGGTCCTGAGATAGCGTTCTCGCTTCTCGAGCGCGGGATCTCGGGTTCGATTCCCGGCGGGGTCAGGGATTCTCCCTGCCTCGAGATGACTGGGTGTTGTTTTGTCGTCTTCATCATCATAATTCATCACCATTACGGTCGGAAGAAGCCAATGGCAAACCTCCTCCGCTAGCACCTTGTCTAGTACAGCGGTGCGGGTCTCCCGCAACGTCCCCTATCCTCCTCGTAGCATGGGGCCTCATCACCATGTGGATCGAGGCAGCTCTGAGCTGTATTTCGGGACGATTTGTTGTCGCTGCACGCACACCGCCCATTTCCGGACGCGTGCTCATAGGGCCGTTTTTCCTCCATTCGCAGTTAGGAATCCGTCTGTGCAGTTGGTATCTGTACGAGAAGCTTTCTGGCAGATTAAATCTGGGTGCCGGACCGGGACACGAACCTGGGAACTTTGCCTTTTGTAGGCAAGTTTTGCACCGGCTGAGCTATCCAAGCACAGCTGATGACCCGTACCCACACCTTTACTTCCTCCAGTACCTCATCTACTGCCTTCGAACTTCACAGAACTGCACCTACACACTTTGCAGAACTAGCACTACTGGAAAAAAGGGTGCTCAAATCAGCGCACACTACGCCGCAGAGTGAAAATTCATTCTGGAAAGTCTACATCTACATCTAACATGATTACTCTGCAATTTACAATGAAGTGGCTGACAGAAGGTTCATCGAACCACCTTCAAACTAATTCTCTACCGTTCCACTCTCGAATTGCGCACGGGAAAAACGAACACTTAAATATCTCCGTGCGAGCTCTGATTTCTCTTATTTTATTATGATGATCATTCCTGCCTATCTAGGCATGCGCCAACATAACATTTTCGCTCTCAGAGGAGAAAGACGATGATTGAAATTTCATGAGAAGATCCTGCCGCAACGAAAAACGCCTTTGTTTTAATTTCCAATTCACGTATCATCTCCATAACGGTCTCTCCACTACTTCGGGAGAGAACAAAACGAGCTGCCCTTCTTTGTACCTTTTCGATGCCATCCGTCGATCCTATCTGATGCGGATGGCACACCACACGGCAATACTCCACAAGAGGACATACAAGCGTTGTGTAGACATTCTTTTCAATAGGCATGTTGCATTTTCTCAAGTGTTCTGCCAATAAATCGTAGTCTTGGCTTGTTTAACCCGCAATTTTTTTTATTTATGTGATCCTTCCAACTTAAGTTATTGAAAATTGTAATCCCCCAAGAAATTTACAGTCTTTAGATTTGTGCGATTTATCGTGTAACTGAAATTTAGCGGATTCCTTTTGGATGACTTCACACTTTTCATTATTTTGAGTCAGTTGCCACTTTTCGCACCACACAGATATCTTTTACAAATTTTTCAATTTGTTTTCATCATCTGATGACTTTATAAGACGGTGAGTGACTACAAACAATCTAAAAGTGTTACTCAGATTCTCTCGTAAATTGTTTACGTAGATCATCAAGAGCAGACGGACTATAACAATTCCTTGCGGAGCGCCAGATAGTACTTCTGTTTTACTCGATGGCTTTCTGTCAGGAACTGTGTCATGACAGGAAATCACGAATCCAGATGCACAACTGAGACGATAGGCCACAGGCACGCAATTTGATTAAAAGTCGCTTGTGAGAGACGGTGTCAAAAGCTTTATAAAAGACATCGTATTTACGCCAGTGACTGTAACACTTTCTTTATTTCACGATTGCAATTTCGGCCTTAGCCCATTATCAAGTGAAGATGTTATGTCTATTACGCCATGTCAACCAAAAATGAGCAGACACATTTATATGTCGTTGTCATTACTATGTGACGCTGTTACATAGTGCGAGCACACATATCCATATGTCATAGCCGGCCTATGTGGCCGAGCGGTTCTAGGCGCTACAGTCCGGAACCGCGCGACCGCTACAGTCGCAGGTTCGAATCCTGCCTGGGGCATGGATGTGTGTGATGTCCGTATGTTAGTTAGGTTTAAGTAGTTCTAGGGGACTGATGACCTCAGCAGTTAAGTCCCATAGTGTTCAGAGCCATATGTCATACAACAACATAGTCCGCAGATACTCATGTTCGTTGGCCAATCACTAGTCATATACGCACTAAACTGCAGCGGCAGATTTAGGTGGAAAGTGAGCTGTTACTTTTCAGTGCTCTTAAGCCAACGCAACATGACAGGACTCAGTATTTACAAACAAACGAGAGAGAACGTAAGTAAACACTGCCAAAATACTAAACCAGTCAATGAATAAACGAACCACGTGAAATAATTCGCCATACCTAAACTTTACAAAACTTTTATTGATGTCCACAGGCCAATCACACTCGTTTGATATATAAAATAAACTTGTCACTGCTAATGAATTGGAAAATACTACAATGGACGAATTTTACCATAATATATGTTTTAAAGACCAATAATAAAAAGAAAAATTCAATGTAGAGAATTCTCTAGCATCCCTGGTGTTTGCAGATGGTGCTCCAATTTAGATCTGATTTTGGTTGGCAGCCCCAGGACAAGCACAACGTAAAGTAAAAGATTAAATGAACCTACAATTTAAATGACAACAAAATCTGATACATCATATTCTAAAAATAACCTGAAAGTATATATTTCAGGAAAATAATAAAAAGAACCCAATGTGTATGCCACAACTGTGGTGAAACATATCTAAATGATGAAACAAAACAATAATTTATGTCTTGTAAAAAGGCAGACCCACCCTTAATTCATTATAATTTTTCTGCAAGCACGGGAACTGAGATCAAACCTCCAATATACAAAATATAATGAATCGAAACTAGAATTCTAGTTGAACTGCCAGAGCGGATTTTAGCAGATTAGAAGTCGAGAGAAAAATGTGTGCGGGGTATTTACAGTAGATGAGAAGAGTGTTCTGTAAGAACAACTACATCATAAGAGGATTAGATCCACTGACTCTTGTCCATCACAAAGTTCTCTAATCACATTTTATAAACTGCAGTCTACTGTACAATTCAACACTGAGCTGTATGTGCACTGCAAGACGACAAAGGTGTCGTGTGCTCTGATCATGCATTCACTCGCAATAAAAATATAACTATGGTTTTCAGTAGATTAAAGCGTATGTACAGCTCATATTTCCAGAGAAATGATTAAATAAACTTTTAGAGGTCAATGAAAGTACAGTTCCTATAAAGTGGTTAGTTTTGGGAGACAGTAGAAATATCCTTTGGAACGCGGTGTGTTTTATAAATCGTCACTTTTTGTACTTGTCAAGAGCCTAAGTTAAACAAATACTCGTCCCGTACTTTGACTGAGCGCTCTGGCATAGAGCTTCAGGCAATCTATAGCTGAGGAATTGGTGCAAATTCCCATCTTATCGTCTATACTCAGGTTTCCCTAAATATGTCAAGGCGAATACCAGGACGATTATATGTAAAAGAACAATCAATTTTCTTCTCCGGGCTCGTGTTTTGTCTCCAATAAAGAACACTCACTTTCATTCATTTTTCGTCTTTTGTCACAAATTAGGTCTACTGTCTATTGCCTTTTACATTTGCCAACAATCTTAATGCTCTTTTTTGAGCATGTCAGCTTCCGTTTGTAGCTCTTCCAGAATGTCGAATCCTTCTTCACTCGACAATAGATCTTCTTGCCTTGGTAGACTGTCTATTAGAAAAGTGAAGGGTCTTCACTCGCCAGTCAACTTGAAAGAGTTGAGATTTCACAAAACATCCATTTTTCGGCAATTGCGTTGATGTAAATATTCCACTGTAGACTTGTAACCCTTTTTCTGACAATTCCTTCGAGATTTAACTGTCTGTTTCTCGGAAATTAATTTCTTTAACCAAGGATTCACAAAAATGTGAGCTGTCAAACATATCGTGTAATTATTCTCATAGTATTAATAACCCTATTTTTCAATGTAGTATTGGCTCTTCCCACAATAATTGTCTTCTTATTGAGCCCACCGTTCTCTACCTTTCATTTTGCCATTTCACATATTTTGCTTTAATTTACACTACTGCCCATTAAAATTGCTACACCAAGAAGTAATGCAGATGATAAACGGGTATTAATTGTACAGATATATTATACTAGAGCTGACATGTGATTACATTATCACGTAATTTGGGTGCATAGATCCTGAGAATTCAGTAACCACCTCTGGCCGTAATAACGACCTTGATACGCCTGGGCACTGTGTCAAACAGTGCTCGGATGGCGTGTACAGGTACAGCTGCCCATGCAGCTTCAACACGATACCACAGTTCATAAAGAGTAGTGACTGGCGTATTGTGAAGAGCCAGTTGCTCGGCCACCATTGACCATACGTTTCCAATTTGTGATAGATCTAGAGAATATGCTGGCCAGGGCAACAGTCGAACATTTTCTGTATCCAGAAAGGCCCGTACAGGACCAACAACATGCGGTCGTGCATTATCCTGTTGAAATGTAGGGTTTCGCAGGGATCGAATGAAGGGTAGAGCCACGGGTCGTAACACATCTGAAATGTAACGTCCACTGTTCGAAGTGCCATCAATGCGAGCAAGAGGTGACCGAGACGTGTAACCAATTGCACCCCATACCATCACGCCGGGTGATACGCCAGTATGGCGATGACGAATACACGCTTCCAATGTGCGTTTACCGCGATGTCGCCAAACACGGATCCGACCATCATGATGCTGTAAACAGAACCTGGATTCATCCGAAAAGATGACGTTTTGTCATTCGTGCACCCAGGTTCGTCGTTGCCTACACCATCGCAGGTGCTCCTGTCTGTGGCCCATGCTGCTGCAAACCTCGTCGAACTGTTCGTGCAGATGGTTGTCGTCTTGCAAACGTCCCCATCTGTTGACTCAGGGATCGAAACGTGGCTGCACGATCCGTTACAGCCATGCGGATAAGATGTGTGTCATCTCAACTGCTAGTGATACGAGGCCGTTGGGATCCAGCACGACGTTCCGTATTACCCTCCTGAACCCACCGATTCCATATTCTGCTAACAGACATTGGATCTCGACCAACGCGAGCAGCAATGTTGCGATACGATAAACCGCAATCGCGATAGGCTATAATTCGACCTTTATCAAAGGCGGAAACGTGATGGTACGCATTTCTCCTCCTTACACGAGGCATCACAACAACGTTTCGCCAGGCAACACCGGACAACTGCTGTTTGTGTATGAGAAATCGGTTGGAAACTTTCCTCATGTCAGCACGTTGTAGGTGTCGCCACCGGCGCCAACCCTGTGTGAATGCTTTCAAAATCTAATCATTTGTATATCACAGCATGTTCTTCCTGTCGGTTAAATTTCGCGTCTGTAGCACGTCATCTTCGTGGTGTAGCAATTTTAATGGCCAGTAGTGCAATTTGCAAGAAATATATAAAATTAACTTCATTTTCAATTCCTTTGCATTTTCTTAATTGATACAGTCGTGTAATTTTTAAGATTACAGTTTCTTGTGCGTACTTTTCATTCGGCTCTGAATATGATGTATTTACTTTGCTTCAAACGTCTGTCATTGCTTTATGTTCAGTGTTATTGCGCTATCAGATACTTGCAGCCTCTTTTAAGTTTCTCATTCATTACATCTGCCGTTATCTTATTTTCATCGAGCCTATCTCGTTTGTTGTTATTTCTCAAATCAGCCACCTCTTGTCAATGGATGTGTTCTCACAATGAGTCCTGATTTCAAAACTTTTTCTCATCATAATGTTAGTCTTTCCCACGTATATTTTCTTTTTCTCTATTTTCTGTGACAGACTTCGATATTATTAGCAAAAAATTCTTGTAGTTTCTCTCCTTTTCATACCTCTTCCCTAATCCATCCTGTTTCCAAATGCTACATTACAACTGTCAACTGACATCAAACGTTCAATGATGTTTGTGTCCCGTAAATACTTTGTCCTTCCGTTGATCATCTTATTTGGCCTTAGCGTGTAAATCAGCAGAATAACTCTTAAAAATCAGGTCGGATTGGATTAGAAAACGGAGTAATTCTACTACTCATACTATATCGGAGATCACGTGCCTGTCCATAATTACTCCATCTCTTGCTACAATAACACAGATTGTGTGTGTAGTAGTATAGTTACGTGATGAGTTCTGTGCCTTCTTAACATTTTACTTCACCGACACATTTCGTCTTTCAGATTGTCAACAACTTCATCGAGCGAGGTGGCGCAGTGGTTAGCACACTGGACTCGCATTCGGGAGGACGACGGTTCAATCCCGTGTGCGGCCATCCTGATTTAGGTTTTCCGTGATTTCCCCAAATCACACCAGGCAAATGCCGGGATGGTTCCTTTGAAAGGGCACGGCCGACTTCCTTCCCCGTCCTTTCCCTAACCCGATGAGACCGATGACCTCGCTGTTTGATCTCTTCCCCCAAACAATCCAATCCAATCCAATTCACGTATCATGTCTTCACTTATCATGTTAGCACTTCTGACTTTCTGACTAAGTTTTACGTTTTAACGTCTAAGATCCTACTGGCAGAACGATGTATATGTTCTCCTTTATTCTGACAACGTAGGCAGTTAAATTCCCACGGCAACTTCCGACAGAAGGATTAGGTTTCACTGTGAAAAGGCGATCGTTATAAAGTAGAGAACATTTTCTGCCAGTACAGCGTCTGTGTTCAGTAAAATTTTTTACGACGCCCTCATTATCCCCAGCACTACTCATCCATCCATTTTTCAGTCTCCTTCCGTTGGATAATACGATCTGAACATGTGCCCGCTCGTCCGCTCCCCTATCAGTAAACCGTTGGCATGCCCTTTATCCTCGAATTTTTTGATCACGTTGGAAACAATTGCCAGCTGCATAACTTTGTCCCTACGCACTAGTGATCACAGATGCAGGGTCCATAGAGAAGAGGTTGTGTAGACTGTCCCCTCCCCGTGCACCTACCGGTACTACGTGCGGACTCAGCATCACCAGTAAGCAATACCAACACTTACAGCAGCACCAGGTTCTGCCACCACAGAAGCGTCACCATGGTGAACACCTACAACAGCACCAACACCACTACATCAATCACAGCACCATCATCCTCTACACGTAAATATTATTCTACGTCTGATACATGTCACAAAACATTTTAACCATAATCATCTTGGGGTTGAAGCTCTTTTTTTCCGTGTTTGCTTTCACAATACGTACGTTTTTGGATAGGGTCCGCCTTCAGAAAAACACAATTTCTAAAGCTAATCACAGAGCAAAACTATTTCTCATTCGACAATCAGTTCTACTCACAAGAAGACGGGCTTCCAATGGGGTCACCAGTTAGTGGACTCCTAGCTAACATTTTCCTCAATCACACTGAAAATAAAACATTTGAAACAATAGCAAGACCCAAACAATACCTGATAATATATCAGCAATATAGAAGCCTCCTCATCAGCTTACAAACACACAGAACCCACATATGAGCGCACATGAACAAGAAACTCCAACAATGACCAACAAGTGGTTCACTCTCATCTACAGTCCACAGAATAGACAACATACTCAAAACACAAGGGATAAAAAAAGCCTACAGGACAGACAACTCAATACAGAGAAAACTAAGGACAACCAACGCAAACACAGACAAACACAATGCAGCTGGTATTTACCAACTAACATGTCAGGACTGCAAATCAGTTTATATAGGGAAGACAAGCAGAAACTTTAATACCAGATACACAGAACACAGAAGATATTTAAAAAGTAACAGCTGTCATTCCACATTTGCTGAACACCTCATGGACAAGAAACATAACCCACCAAAAATCAACACTGATTTGAAAATTCTCAAATGCAGCAATAGCCCCCCCCCCCCCCCACAAAAACTAATACTTGAAGAAAATTATCAGATACAAAAAGCCATAGTGGAAGGGAAACAAGTGATAAATGAATACACAGCTCTCTGCAATGGAACTCTGTTCTCTGCCCTCAAAGCATTATTAGACAACCCCCCCCCCCCCCACACACACACACACACAAATCCTAAAACCTACTGTCACACACACACTCTCTCTCTCTCTCTTCCTCCCTCCCTCTCTCTCTCCCTTTTCGCAACACCCACCCACACACACACACACACACACACACACACACACACACACACACACACACACACACATACAATTTCACAGACACCTCTGAAAGATTCAGAACAGTCGCCAGGAAAACCTCAACTGTTACACTGTCAGCCATTTTGATTTTTAACTTCAACTGTTCCACTGCCCGCCATGTTTGTTTTTACAGCTGGTAAACAGTGAAACAGTGAAAGCGACAGTGACAGTGGCAACTCAATATATAGTGTCTGACAATGATGAAGATGAGGAAAAAGAATACGTAAGTGAGACATTTTGTAAATGGACTCACACACACACAGAATTAATTAATTTCAGGCATAGAGATAACTATTTCAAATCGTAATTTTGGCTTAAACAATTTAGTTATTTTAACGTGTAAGTGGTTGCAGATGACAAACTGTGGAACAAAATAGTCACTGTAGAAACACAAGACATCAGAAAAACCACACCATGCGGTAAAAAGGTATGAATTCATAATTTATTTGTTTTTCAAATATTTGCAATTACGATTTAAAATTAACAGTTACATGTATACAAACAGTAAAGAACATTCTTTATCTTTAGAAGATGAGAAATAAAAGCCCACTGAAGGTGCTGCAACTGCAGTGAAACATGTTTGCGTTAAAAAAACAAAACTGTGTTTTGCTAAAGGCGGACCCTATCCAAAAACATACATTTTAATCATATCTAAATCCGCGATTGGGCGGTATATACAATATTTACCATTGATATTCCACCCCTGTCTGCAGATAAATAAAAAGGCAACGTATAGCGTTGTCATGCCTGTCACAGGCGAAAATTAGCTGAATCATAACGGCAATGTCTATCTGGTAACAAGAAGAGTTGTTTCCGACAGTGAGTGGAATTCAGTGGGATAAGTACAAATGCCCCCCACCATGGACCTTGCCGTTGGGGGGGGGGGGGGGGGGGAGCCGGCCGAAGTGGCTGTGCGGTTAAAGGCGCTGCAGTCTGGAACCGCAAGACCGCTACGGTCGTCTAAGTTCTAGGGGACTAATGACCTCAGCAGTTGAGTCCCATAGTGCTCAGAGCAATTTGAACCATTTTGGGGGGGGGGGGGGGGAGCTTGCGTGCCTCAGCGATACAGATAGCCGTACCGTAGGTGCAACCACAAAGGAGGGGTATCTGTTGAGAGGCCAGACAAACGTATGGTTCCTCAAGAAGGGCAGCAGCCTTTTCAGTAGTTGCGGGGGCAACAGTCTGGATGATTGACTGACCTGGCCTTGTAACACTAACCAAAACGGCCTTGCTGCGCTGGTACTGCGAACGGCTGAAAGCAAGGGGAAACTACAGCCGTAATTTTTCCCGAGGGCATGAAGCTTTACTGTATGATTAAATGATGATGGCATCCTCTTGGGTAAAATATTCCGGAGGTAAAATAGTCCCCCATTCGGATCTCCGGGCGGGGACTACTCGAGAGGACGTTGTTATCAGGAGAAAGAAAACTGGCGTTCTACGGATCGGAGCGTGGAATGTCAGATCTCTTAATCGGGCAGGTAGGTTAGAAAATTTAAAAAGGGAAATGGATAGGTTAAAGTTAGATATAGTGGGAATTAGTGAAGTTCGGTGGCAGGAGGAACAAGACTTTTGGTCAGGTGAATACAGAGTTATCAATACAAAATCAAATAGGTGTAAAACAGGAGTAGGTTTAATAATGAATAAAAAAATAGGAGTGCGGATAAGCTACTACAAGCAGCATAGTGAACTCATTATTGTGGCCAAGATAGACACGAAGCCCACACCTACTACAGTAGTACAAGTTTATATGCCACTAGCTCTGCAGATGATGAAGTAATTGATGAAATATATGATGAGGTAAAAGAAATTATTCAGTTAGTGAACGGAGACGAAAATGTAATAGTCATGGGTGAATGGAATTCAACAGTAGGAAAAGGAAGAGTAGGAAACGCAGTAGGTGAATATGGATTGGGGCTAAGAAATGAAAGAGGAAGCCGGCTGGTAGAATTTTGCACAGAGCATAACTTAAACATAGCTAACACTTGGTTCAGGAATCATGAACAAGGTTGTATACATGGAAGAACCCTGGAGATACTAGAAGGTTTCAGAAAGATTATATAAGACAAAGAATCAGGAACCAGATTTTAAATTGTAAGACATTTCCAGGGGCAGATGTGGACTCTGATCACAATCTATTGGTTATGAACTGTAGAATAAAACTGAAGAAACTGCAAAAAGGTGGGAATTTAAGGAGATGGGACCTGGATAAACTGAAAGAACCAGAGGTTGTACAGAGTTTCAGGGAGAGCATAAAGGAACAATTGACAGGAATGGGGGAAAGAAATACAGTAGAAGAAGAATGGGTATCTTTGAGGAATGAAATAGTGAAGGCAGCAGAGGATCAAGTAGGTAAAAAGACGAGGGCCAGTAGAAATCCTTCGGTAACAGAAGAGATACTGAATTTAATTGATGAAAGGAGAAAATACAAAAATGCAGTGAGTGAAGCAGGCAAAAAGGAATACAAACGTCTCAAAAATGAGATCGACAGGAAGTGCAAAATGGCTAAGCAGAGATGGCTAGAGGACAAATGTAAGGATGTAGAGGCTTATCTCATGAGGGGCAAGATAGATACTGCCTACAGGAAAATTAAAGAGACCTTTGGAGAAAAGAGAACAACTTGCATGAATATCAAGAGGTCAGATGCAAACCCAGTTCTAAGCAAAGAAGGGAAAGCAGGAAGGTGGAAGGAGTATATAGAGGCTCTATACAGGGGCGATCCCAAAGAAAGCAGGTGTTGACAGATGTGAAAATTACCGAACTATCAGTTTAATAAGTCACAGCTGCAAAATACTAACGCGAATTCTTTACAGAATAATAGAAAACTGGCAGAAGCCGACCTCGGGAAAGATCAGTTTGGATTCCGTAGAAATGTTGGAACACGTGAGGCAATACTGACCCTACGACTTATCTTAGAAGAAAGATTAAGGAAAGGCAAACCTACGTTTCTAGCATTTGTAGACGTAGAGAAAGCTTTTTACAATGTCGACTGGAATACTCTCTTTAAAATTCTGAAGGTGGCAGGGGTAAAATACAGGAAGCGAAAGGTTATTTACAATTTGTACAGAAACCACATGGCAGTTATAAGAGTTGAGCGGCATGATAGGGAAGCAGTGGTTGGGAAGGGAGTGAGACATGGTTGTAGCCTCTCCCCGATGTTATTCAATTTGTATATTGAGCAAGCAGTAAAGGAAACATAATAAAAGTTCGTAGTAGGTATTAAAATCCATGGGGAAGAAATAAAAACTTTGAGGTTCGCCGATGACATTGTAATTCTGTCAGAGACAGCAAAGGACTCGGAAGAGCAGTTGAACGGAATGGACAGTGTCTTGAAAGGAGGGTATAAGATGAACATCAACAAAAGCAAAACAAGGATAATGGAATGTAGTCAAATTAAGTCGGGTGATGCTGAGGGAATAAGATTAGGAAATGAGACACTTGAAGTAGTAAAGGAGTTTTGCTATTTGGGGAGTAAAATAACTGATGATGGTCGAAGTAGAGAGGATATATAAAGTAGACTGGCAATGGCAAGGAAAGCGTTTCTGAAGAAGAGAAATTTGTTAACATCGAGTATAGATTTAAGTGTCAGGAAGTCGTTTCTGAAAGTATTTGTATGGAGTGTAGCCATGTATGGAAGTGAAACATGGACGATAAATAGTTTAGACAAGAAGAGAATAGAAGCTTTCGAAATGTGGTGCTACAGAAGAATGCTGAACATAAAATGGGTAGATCACATAACTAATGAGGAGGTATTGATCAGAATTGGGGAGGAGAGAAGTGTGTGGCACAGCTTGACTAGAAGAAGGGATCGGTTGGTAGGGCATGTTCTGAGGCATCAAGGGATCACCAATTTAGTATTGGAGGGCAGCGTGGAGGGTAAACATCGTAGAGGGAGACGAAGAGATAAATACACTAAGCAGATTCAGAAGGATGTAGGCTGCAGTAGGTACTGGGAGATGAAGAAGCTTGCACAGGATAGAGTAGCATGAGAGAGCTGCATCAAACCAGTCTCAGGACTGAAGACCACAACAACAACAACAAGTACAAATGGACTGTGTGAATATAGCATGGAGGATTCCTCACTGTAAATAAAGGAAAGGAGGGCCTATGAACAAATCCATAATTGCCACGGTGGATGGCGCTGACGAAAGACAGATCATCTGACCACATGGCGGTGTCCCTTGTGCGTTGCGGACTGTGTGATTGGCGCAGCGTACTGTAAGCAGCAGAATGATCCGATTTTCATGTCGGGAACGAACCGATATGGAGTTGTTTTGATACTAGTAGACTGCTCTTAGCCAGGAATGCCCATTTTGCCAGTGATAATTTGCTTTTGATGACTTCCTTATTCTGTCTGACATGGGTTATTTTGGTGTCTAGATAGCAGAATTCCTTAACTTCATCTATTTCGTGGTCACCACCATGATGTTCAGTTTCTCGCTGTTGTCATTTCTGCTAATTCGCATTTCTTTCGTCTTTCTTCGATTTATTCTCAATACATTAGGCATTCATTCCGTTCAAAAGATCCTCTTAATTCTTCTTCACTTTCACTGAGGATAGCAATGTTATAAGCAAATTTTAACATTGATAGCCTTTCACCTCGAATTTTAATCCTAGTCTTGAACCTTTCTTTTATTTCCGTCATTGCTCCTTCGACGTTTAGGTTCAACAGCAGGGTGGTGGGGGAGGGGAGGGGTGGGAAGGGGTGGAAGACTACATCCCTGTCTTAAATTCTTTTTAATCCGAGTACTTCGTTCTTGGTCTTCCACTCTTCTTGACGGCCGTTGTGGCCGAGCGGTTCTAGGCGCTTCAGGCCGGAACCGCGTGACCGCTGCGGTCGCAGGTTCGAATCCTGCATCAGGGATGGATGTGTGTGACGTCCTTAGGTTAGTTAGGTTTAAGTAGTTCTAAGTCTAGGGGACTGATGACCTCAGATGTTAAGTCCCATAATGCTTGGAGCCATTTGAACCATTTTGTGGTTGAGTACTATGGACAGGGGACCTCAGATTGATTTCATGTTTCTATTTTTCCAAAATACATTTGACAGCATTCCTCGTAAGCGCCTCGTAATCCATCAAAGTACCTATGGGACATCGGCACATAGTTCATAGTAGCTGATGGAAAGACATCGAGTAAAACGGAAGTTAAAGGCGCTTCAGTCTGGAACCAGGTGACCACTACGGTCGCAGGTTCGAATCCTGCCTCGGGCATGGATGTGTGTGATGTCCTTAGGTTAGTTAGGTTTAAGTAGTTCTAAGTTCTAGGGGACTGATGACCACAGATGTTAAGTCCCATAGTGCTCAGAGCCATTTGAACCATTTTTGAAAACGGAAGTTATATCTGTTGTCCCCAAAGAAGTATTACAGGCCTTCTGCTGTTCCTGATCTGTATAAACGATTTAGGGAACAATTTGAGCAGGTCTCTCAGATTATTTGTGGATTATGCAATTGTTTACCAGCCGGGTTGGAGATTTTCTCCGCTCGTGGATTGGATACTGTGTTGTCCTCATCATCATTTCATCCTCATCACCGGCACGCAAGTCGCCCAATGTGGCGGCGGCTGAAATAAGCCTTGCACTCGGCGGTGGAACTTCCCCGGATAGGGCCTCCCGGCAAACAATGCCACACGCTAATTTCATTTATCAAAAAATCAAATGCAACTGTAAAATTATTTAGGCATGATATCTGATGGTGCAAAAAGTGGAAATTGACTGTATATACTGAAAAGTGTGGAGACATCCAGATGAGTGCAAATAGGAATCCGTAAAATTTCGATTACAAGATGAATCACACAAACCTAAAAGTTTTCAGCTGAAATAAATACCTAGGAATTAGAGTTACGAACAATTTAAATTGGAAAGAGTACACAGACGATGTTGTGGGGAAGTCGAACCAAATTCTGCCCTTTATTGGCAAAACGCTAAGAAGATGCAACAGGTCTACTAAAGAGACTGCCTACACTATGCTTGTCCGTCTTTTGTTAAAGTAACGTTGTGCGTTATGGGATTGAGCCGTGCTGCGGCTCGCGCTGGTGCTGTTTGTAGGTTTTCGCCCTTTGTTGCAGGCCACACGGTATCGTTTAGTTGGCATGGTTGCGGTTGTTTGTCTTCTTCTCGTGTTGATTGGCGCCACTCGGTTTCACAAGCGTTGCCTGTCCGCTAATGGCACGTCGTTGTTTTTCCGGGTCATGTGAGCGTGCCATTTCGGTTGGGGACTGAGGAGAAGCCAGGTCCGCGCAGTGCCAGAACACACCGGGACTGCTGGCGGCACGCATGAACTGCCGGATGAAAGGGCTGTGGTCACGTCGTAAACCGGATCCAGCAAGCTTTAACATGTAAGATGAGTGCATTTCAATCCAAGTAGAGAAACCTCCACCATTGTGATATCTCCGCGATTCTCCAGTGTCTTGGGTTCGTGTTGCTGCTCGTAGTGTCGCCGAGGCGAAGAGCAGCGAGTGGAGTGCTTGAGGAAGGCAGATCTGATTAGCTCTCCTCTACTTCTTATTACTACTTACTGTGTTCAACTTGTTACAGTTTGTTAAGTTCAACCAGTGGTAATTTTTCTTGCCTCGTGGCCGCTAACGCCCCAGTTATCTGCCCTGGAGCTTAGTGTATGTAACGTCATTGTACGTCTCCTCGCCTTGCCGCTGCTGTCCGGTAAAGCGTGTAGTTTTGACAGCTTTTTTGACTGTAGGTCGGTTGGTGATTCTTCTACTCTGGTGGTAGTGGTTCCTTTCTCGTTCCGGGTGCTCTAAACACAGTATTCTGGGGACGTAGTGCAGACCGCTGGTTCCGGCTTTGGCGTATTGCCCCATAGTTGCATTTGGTTTATCGAACGTCAGGTAGCTTCAGCAGGATTATCATTAGTCATTCGTTAGACTGCCACTAGTTTGAGTTACCATCTTGTGAAGTGAATGCTACTCTCGGCTGCCTATCTCATCGCTCGCGAAAGTGTTTGTTGCCGGACATTCTCAGAGGTCGATTCCTCGAGCACCGTCTGTGGCCCCTTGGTTCTGGTAAGACATGTGTGTTCTAAAAGTTCTGATGGCCAGTAGTTCAGTGTAACGTTCCTTCAGCCCACACCTTCTGCGGGAATAATCTGCCTCAGTACCCTTTAAGGAACTTACGTACTGGTCCTTGTGATTTATCATTGTATAATTTTTTACAATACCTTGTAATGCCTACATTAAAGGTTATATATATTTAGTTAATAATTCTGGTCGCCTTCTGGAATAAATCTAGCAGTATAGTGTTCAGTGGATGTTAAGGGTTGTGTTACAAAGTTTACAATCATCTTATTTCAACCGTTTGGTGATCAGTTGCTTGTTTTATTAATTAACCTTGTTGTTGTTGTTGTGGTCTTCAGTCCTGAGACTGGTTTGATGCAGCTCTCCATGCTACTCTATCCTGTGCAAGCTTTTTCATCTCCCAGTACCTACTGCAACCTACATCCTTCTGAATCTGCTTAGTGTATTCATCTCTTGGTCTCCCTCTACGATTTTTACCCTCCACGCTGCCCTCCAATACTAAATTGGTGATCCTTTGATGCCTCAGAACATGTCCTACCAACCGATCCCTTCTTCTGGTCAAGTTGTGCCACAAACTTCTCTTCTCCCCAATCCTATTCAATACTTCCTCATTAGTTATGTGATCTACCCATCTAATCTTCAGCATTCTTCTGTAGCACCACATTTCGAAAGCTTCTATTCTCTTCTTGTCCAAACTATTTATCGTCCATGTTTCACTTCCATACATGGCTACACTCCATACGAATACTTTCAGAAATAACTTCCTGACACTTAAATCAATACTGGATGTTAACAAATTTCTCTTCTTCAAAAACGCTTTCCTTGCCATTGCCAGCCTACATTTTATATCCTCTCTACTTCGACCATCATCAGTTATTTTGCTCCCCAAATAGCAAAACTCCTTTACTACTTTAAGTGCCTCATTTCCTAATCTAATTCCCTCAGCATCACCCGACTTAATTAGACTACATTCCATTATCCTTGTTTTGCTTTTGTTGATGTTCATCTTATATCCTCCTTTCAAGACACTGTCCACTCCATTCAACTGCTCTTCCAAGTCCTTTGCTGTCTCTGACAGAATTACAATGTCATCGGCGAACCTCAAAGTTTTTATTTCTTCTCCATGAATTTTAATACCTACTCCGAATTTTTCTTTTGTTTCCTTTACTGCTTGCTCAATATACAGATTGAACAACATCGGGGAGAGGCTACAACCCTGTCTTACTCCCTTCCCAACCACTGCTTCCCTTTCATGTCCCTCGACTCTTATAACTGCCATCTGGTTTCTGTACAAATTGTAAATAGCCTTTCGCTCCCTGTGTTTTACCCCTGCTACCTTTAGAATTTGAAAGAGAGTATTCCAGTCAACATTGTCAAAAGCTTTCTCTAAGTCTACAAATGCTAGAAACGTAGGTTTGCCTTTCCTTAATCTTTCTTCTAAGATAAGTCGTAGGGTCAGTATTGCCTCACGTGTTCCAGTGTTTCTACGGAATCCAAACTGATCTTCCCCGAGGTTGGCTTCTACTAGTTTTTCCATTCGTCTGTAAAGAATTCGTGTTAGTATTTTGCAGCTGTGACTTATTAAGCTGATAGTTCGGTAATTTTCACATCTGTCAACACCTGCTTTCTTTGGGATTGGAATTATTATATTCTTCTTGAAGTCTGAGGGTATTTCGCCTGTTTCATACATCTTGCTCACCAGATGGTAGAGTTTTGTCAGGACTGGCTCTCCCACGGCCGTCAGTAGTTCCAACGGAATATCGTCTACTCCGGGGGCCTTGTTTCGACTCAGGTCTTTCAGTGCTCTGTCAAACTCTTCACGCAGTATCATATCTCCCATTTCATCTTCATCTACATCCTCTTCCATTTCCATAATATTGTCCTCAAGTACATCGCCCTTGTATAGACCCTCTATATACTCCTTCCACCTTTCTGCTTTCCCTTCTTTGCTTAGAACTGGGTTTCCATCTGAGCTCTTGATACTCATACAAGTCGTTCTCTTACCTCCAAAGGTCTCTTTAATTTTCCTATAGGCGGTATCTATCTTACCCCTAGCGAGATAGGCCTCTACATCCTTACATTTGTCCTCTAGCCATCCCTGCTTAGCCATTTTGCACTTCCTGTCGATCTCATTTTTGAGACGTTTGTATTCCTTTTTGCCTGTTTCACTTACTGCATTTTTATATTTTCTCCTTTCATCAAGTAAATTCAATATTTCTTCTGTTACCCAAGGATTTCTACTAGCCCTCGTCTTTTTACCTACTTGATCCTCTGCTGCCTTCACTACTTCATCCCTCAAAGCTACCCATTCTTCTTCTACTGTATTTATTTCCCCCATTCCTGTCAATTGCTCCCTTATGCTCTCCCTGAATCTCTGTACAACCTCTGGTTCTTTTAGTTTATCCAGGTCCCATCTCCTTAAATTCCCACCTTTTTGCAGTTTCTTCAGTTTTAATCTACAGGTCATAACCAATAGATTGTGGTCAGAGTCCACATCTGCCCCTGGAAATGTCTTACAATTTAAAACCTGGTTCCTAAATCTCTGTCTTACCATTATATAATCTATCTGATACCTTTTAGTATCTCCAGGGTTCTTCCATGTATACAACCTTCTTTCATGATTCTTAAACCAAGTGTTAGTTATGATTATGTTGTGCTCTGTGCAAAATTCGACCAGGCGGCTTCCTCTTTCATTTCTGTCCCCCAATCCATATTCACCTACTATGTTTCCTTCTCTCCCTTTTCCTACACTCGAATTCCAGTCACCCATGACTATTAAATTTTCGTCTCCCTTCACAATCTGAATAATTTCTTTTATTTCATCATACATTTCTTCAATTTCTTCGTCATCTGCAGAGCTAGTTGGCATATAAACTTGTACTACTGTAGTAGGCGTGGGCTTCGTATCTATCTTGGCCACAATAATGCGTTCACTATGCTGCTTGTAGTAGCTTACCCGCATACCTATTTTCCTATTCATTATTAAACCTACTCCTGCATTACCCCTATTTGATTTTGTGTTTATAACCCTGTAGTCACCTGACCAGAAGTCTTGTTCCTCCTGCCACCGAACTTCACTAATTCCCACTATATCTAACTTCAACCTATCCATTTCCCTTTTTAAATTTTCTAACCTACCTGCCCGATTAAGGGATCTGACATTCCACGCTCCGATCCGTAGAACGCCAGTTTTGTTTCTCCTGATAACGACATCCTCTTGAGTAGTCCCCGCCCGGAGATCCGAATGGGGGACTATTTTACCTCCGGAATATTTTACCCAAGAGGACGCCATCATCATGTAATCATACAGTAAAGCTGCATGCCCTCGGGAAAAATTACGGCTGTAGTTTCCCCTTGCTTTCAGCCGTTCGCAGTACCAGCACAGCAAGGCCGTTTTGGTTATTGTTACAAGGCCAGATCAGTCAATCATCCAGACTGTTGCCCTTGCAACTACTGAAAAGGCTGCTGCCCCTCTTCAGGAACCACACGTTTGTCTGGCCTCTCAACAGATACCCCTCCGTTGTGGTTGCACCTACGGTACGGCTATCTGTATCGCTGAGGCACGCAAGCCTCCCCACCAACGGCAAGGTCCATGGTTCATGGGGGGTAATTAACCTTTGCTATTGTATTTGCTGTTTTACAGCAGATTTCTAATTTTTTTATATTATTGCAGTTCCCGGCGTGTAAGCCGTTGAGCCATGATTGTGGTCACTTGCCTTAAAATTCTAATTTGGTATTTGTATTTACGCAGTAAGCTTTTAAAACCTTATTCGCTGCCATTCCTGACTTCTGATCCCTTTTGCTGTGTTGTGGCAACTTGCTTTTGATATTTCAATACCTGTAACTTGTAAGTTACAGCGGCTTTTAAACATTCTTAATTTATTGCCATTCCTGGCGTGGGAGGCGTTCTGCCCAGATCACAGTGGCTTGCTTTTAAAACTGTCTGCTGTAACTGTATTTAACGGTGATTTGTTAAATTGTAACTCACTGAAAACACTATTATTTACACAGGTGTTTATTCCTTCATTAATACGTGTGGTATTTTTATTTATAGTTGAGTCTGGAATTACTGGTTTAAAATACATTGTGTGTAACTGTAAAAGGCGACCAATAGTAACGGCCCCGTCCACAACCGTAACCGAATCCTGCCTTATCTTGACTACCAGGTTTCAGAGATCTTGATGGAGAACATCGAAATCAAAGGAGGGCAGCTTGTTCTGTATTATCGCGATATAGGGACGAGAGTCTCACAGATAAGATAAGCGAGTTGGCATGGCAGTCATTAAAACAAAGGTATTTGTTCCGGCGAGATCTTTTCACGAAATTTTGGTCATCAAATTTCTTCTCCGAATGCGAACCTATGTTGCTGACGCACACCTACATAGGGAAGAATCATCGTCGTAACGAAATAAGAGAAATCAGAGCTCGTGCTGAGATTTAAGTATTTGTTTTTGCCACGGCTATTCCGGTGTTGAACGGTAGACAGAGTTAGTCTGAAGGTGGTTCGATGAACCTCTTTGACAGCCACTTAAGAATGATTTGTGGAGTTCTCACATAGATGCAGATGTGAGCTGCACGGTCAAAGCACGCCTCATGCCATTACCGACATCCACAGCGCCAAGGGTCAACTTACCGTGGCAACACAGTAAGAGCCATAGCTTGTAGATGGCAGCCATCTGTTAGTGTTGTTGACCACGTTTAATCACTATGCGCAGATCTCCAATGTTTTGTCTCTCACGACTAAAGTTAAAAGTTCGAATGAGTCTCTGTGATCTACGCCAACTCCGCGGGTAACTACCTATGCTGAAAACATGTCTCCCGATAAACAGATAGCTCGAAGACTATGTACGATTGTAATGAACGCTGCATTGTCCAGCTCTCGATTGGAGACAAAACGCGCATACCTCTCAGTTACACTAAAAATTCAGGTTTACGTTTACCTCCACTGCACAGATGGCTGTACGTAACGAATTTATATGGTCAGAACAGTATTGAGAGAGTGTGATATAATTACATCCAAATTTCCGCGGTCTTCATAAATCCAAGGTCGAATGTGGGCAGTTGATGTATTCCAAATCTAATGATTCATACGAAAACTGCCTTGTTCATCATAACCTAAGCTCTACGTAATAAAAATTAATTCTGATGTGAGATAACAGACGCTTTAGTTCACTACACAACATTGGTTCAAATCCTCTTTTTATGTTCCACATGTATATCTACCCCCCCCCCCCCCCCCCCCCATGAACCATGGACCTTGCCGTTGGTGGGGAGGCTTGCGTGCCTCAGCGATACAGATAGCCGTACCGTAGGTGCATCCACAACGGAGGGGTATCTGTTGAGAGGCCATACAAACGTGTGGTTCCTGAAGAGGGGCAGCAGCCTTTTCAGTAGTTGCAAGGGCAACAGTCTGGATGATTGACTGATCTGGCCTTGTAACAATAACCAAAACGGCCTTGCTGTGCTGGTACTGCGAACGGCTGAAAGCAAGGGGAAACTACAGCCGTAATTTTTCCCGAGGGCATGCAGCTTTACTGTATGATTACATGATGATGGCGTCCTCTTGGGTAAAATATTTCGGAGGTAAAATAGTCCCCCATTCGGATCTCCGGGCGGGGACTACTCAAGAGGATGTCGTTATCAGGAGAAACAAAACTGGCGTTCTACGGATCGGAGCGTGGAATGTCAGATCCCTTAATCGGACAGGTAGGTTAGAAAATTTAAAAAGGGAAATGGATAGGTTGAAGTTAGATATAGTGGGAATTAGTGAAGTTCGGTGGCAGGAGGAACAAGACTTCTGGTCAGGTGACTACAGGGTTATAAACACAAAATCAAATAGGGGTAATGCAGGAGTAGGTCTAATAATGAATAGGAAAATAGGAATGCGGGTAAGCTACTACAAACAGCATAGTGAACGCATTATTGTGGCCAAGATAGATACGAAGCCCACACCTACTACAGTAGTACAAGTTTATATGCCAACTAGCTCTGCAAATGACGAAGAAATTGAAGAAATGTATGATGAAATAAAAGAAATTATTCAGATTGTGAAGGGAGACGAAAATTTAATAGTCATGGGTGACTGGAATTCGAGTGTAGGAAAAGGGAGAGAAGGAAACATAGTAGGTGAATATGGATTGAGGGACAGAAATGAAAGAGGAAGCCGGCTGGTAGAATTTTGCACAGAGCACAACATAATCATAACTAACAATTGGTTTAAGAATCATGAAAGAAGGTTATATACATGGAAGAACCCTGAAGATACTAAAGGGTATCAGATAGATTATATAATGGTAAGACAGAGATTTAGGAACCAGGTTTTAAATTGTAAGACATTTCCAGGGGCAGATGTGGACTCTGACCACAATCTATTGGTTATGACCTGTAGATTAAAACCGAAGAAACTGCAAAAAGGTGGGAATTTAAGGAGATGGGACCTGGATAAACTAAAAGAACCAGAGGTTGTACAGAGATTCAGGGAGAGCATAAGGGAGCAATTGACAGGAATGGGGGAAATAAATACAGTAGAAGAAGAATGGGTAGCTTTGAGGGATGAAGTAGTGAAGGCAGCAGAGGATCTAGTAGGTAAAAAGACGAGGGCTAGTAGAAATCCTTGGGTAACAGAAGAAATATTGAATTCAATTGATGAAAGGAGAAAATATAAAAATGCAGTAAGTGAAACAGGCAAAAAGGAATACAAACGTCTCAAAAATGAGATCGACAGGAAGTGCAAAATGGCTAAGCAGGGATGGCTAGAGGACAAATGTAAGGATGTAGAGGCCTATCTCACTAGGGGTAAGATAGATACCGCCTACAGGAAAATTAAAGAGACCTTTGGAGATTAGAGAACGACTCGTATGAATATCAAGAGCTCAGATGGAAACCCAGTTCTAAGCAAAGAAGGGAAAGCAGAAAGGTGGAAGGAGTATATAGAGAGTCTATACAAGGGCGATGTACTTGAGAACAATATTATGGAAATGGAAGAGGATGTAGATGAAGATGAAATGGGAGATATGATACTGCGTGAAGAGTTTGACAGAGCACTGAAAGACCTGAGTCGAAACAAGACCCCCGGAGTAGACAATATTCCATTGGAACTACTGACGGCAGTGGGAGAGCCAGTCCTGACAAAACTCTACCATCTGGTGAGCAAGATGTATGAAACAGGCGAAATACTCTCAGACTTCAAGAAGAATATAATAATTCCAATCCCAAAGAAAGCAGGTGTTGACAGATGTGAAAATTACCGAACTATCAGCTTAATAAGTCACAGCTGCAAAATACTAACACAAATTCTTTACAGACGAATGGAAAAACTAGTAGAAGCCAACCTCGGGGAAGATCAGTTTGGATTCCGTAGAAACACTGGAACACGTGAGGCAATACTGACCCTACGACTTATCTTAGAAGAAAGATTAAGGAAAGGCAAAACTACGTTTCTAGCATTTGTAGACTTAGAGAAAGCTTTTGACAATGTTGACTGGAATACTCTCTTTCAAATTCTAAAGGTGGCAGGGGTAAAATACAGGGAGCGAAAGGCTATTTACAATTTGTACAGAAACCACATGGCAGTTATAAGAGTCGAGGGACATGAAAGGGAAGCAGTGGTTGGGAAGGGAGTAAGACAGGGTTGTAGCCTCTCCCCGATGTTGTTCAATCTGTATATTGAGCAAGCAGTAAAGGAAACAAAAGAAAAATTCGGAGTAGGTATTAAAATTCATGGAGAAGAAATAAAAACTTTGAGGTTCGCCGATGACATTGTAATTCTGTCAGAGACAGCAAAGGACTTGGAAGAGCAGTTGAATGGAGTGGACAGTGTCTTGAAAGGAGGATATAAGATGAACATCAACAAAAGCAAAACAAGGATAATGGAATGTAGTCTAATTAAATTGGGTGATGTTGAGGGTATTAGATTAGGAAATGAGACACTTAAAGTAGTAAAGGAGTTTTGCTATTTGGGGAGCAAAATAACTGATGATGGTCGAAGTAGAGAGGATATAAAATGTAGGCTGGCAATGGCAAGGAAAGCGTTTCTGAAGAAGAGGAATTTGTTAACATCCAGTATTGATTTAAGTGTCAGGAAGTCATTTCTGAAAGTATTCGTATGGAGTGTAGCCATGTATGGAATTGAAACATGGACGATAAATAGTTTGGACAAGAAGAGAATAGAAACTTTCGAAATGTGGTGCTACAGAAGAATGCTGAAGATTAGATGGGTAGATCACATAGCTAATGAGGAAGTATTGAACAGGATTGGGGAGAAGAGAAGTTTGTGGCACAACTTGACCAGAAGAAGGGATCGGTTGGTAGGACATGTTCTGAGGCATCAAGGGATCACCAATTTAGTATTGGAGGGCAGCGTGGAGGGTAAAAATCGTAGAGGGAGACCAAGAGATGAATACACTAAGCAGATTCAGAAGGATGTAGGTTGCAGTAGGTACTGGGAGATGAAAAAGCTTGCACAGGATAGAGTAGCATGGAGAGCTGCATCAAACCAGTCTCAGGACTGAAGACCACAACAACAACAACATGTATATCTAAATGATTACTCTGCAATTCATACGTAAGTGCCTGTCAGAGTGTTCACTGAACCATTTTCAGCTTATTCTTTACTATTTCATTCTCTAACAGCGCGGGAAAAACTAACACTTAGCCGCGCGGGATTAGCCGAGCGGTCTAGGCGCTGCAGTCAGAGACTGTGCTGCTGGTCCCGGCGGAGGTTCGAGTCCTCCCTCGGGCATGGGTGTGTGTGTTTGTCCTTAGGATAATTTAGGTTAAGTAGTGTGTAAGCTTAGGGACTGATGGCCTTAGCAGTTAAGTCCCATAAGATTTCACACACATCTGAACATTTTTGAACTAACACTTAAATCTTTTCGTGCGGGCTCTGATTTCTGTTATTTTATGGCGCTTGACGCTGATAGTTTCCCCCTACGTAGGTGGGCGCCAATTATTTCTTTCGCATTCGGAGGAGAAAGTTGGGGACTGAAATTTCGTAAAATAATCCCGCCACTACGAAAAAGTCTTTGACTTAATGATTGCCACCTCAGCCCGCGTACCATATCCGTGAAACTCTCCTCTTCCTTTACGATAAAACAGCCTTACGATAAAACAGAATGAGCTGCCTTCCTTCGAATTTTCCCCATGTCCTCCACCTACATTAACTGCTAAGAATCCCATACAGCACAGCAATACTCCAGCAGAGGACGGACAAGCGTAGTGCAGGCAGTCTCTTTGGTAGATCTCTTACACCTTCTAAGTGTTCTGCCAGTAAAACGCACTCTTTGTTTCGCCTTCCGCACATTTTCTATGTGGTAGTCACAATTTAACTTGTTGGTAACTGTAATCCCTAGGCATTAAGTTGAATAGACAGTCGTTGAACTTGTCATTTATTGTATAACCGAAATTTAATGGATTCCTGTAGCCACACTTTTCATTACATACAGTCAGTTTCTACTTTTCACACGATACAAAGATCTTGTCTACTTCACTTTACAATTAGTTTCGATCTTCTAATGACTTTACTAGACGGTAAACGACAGTATCATCTGCAAACGATCAAAGAGGGCTGCTTAAATTGTTTCCTACATCGTTCATGGAGATTGCGAACAGCAGACGCCCTATAACACTTCCTTCCGAGACGCTAGATGTCACTTCTGTTTTACTCGGTGAATTTCCGCAATTTACTACGAGATAAGACTTTCCTTACAGGAAATAAATAATCCAGTCGCACAACTGAGACGATATTCGATAGACACGCAATTTAATTAGTTGTCGCATGTGTGGAACGCTGTCAAAAGCTTTCTAGACATCTAGAAATATGGAATCAGTTAGAGATCCCCAGTCAATAGGATTACTTCGTGAAAATAAAGAGCCAGTTATGTTTCACAAGAACTACACTACGTGATCAAAAGTATCGGGACACCTGGCTGAAAATGACTTACAAGTTCGTGGCGCCCTTCATCGGTAATGCTGGAATTCAGTATGGTGTTGGCCCACCTTTAGCCTTGATGACAGCTTCCACTCTCGCAGGCATACGTTCAATCAGGTGCTGGAAGGTTTCCTGGGGAATGGCAACCAATTCTTCACGGAGTGCTGCACTAAGGAGAGGTATCGATGTCGGTCGATGAGGCCCGACACGAGTCGGCGTTCCAAAACAACCCAAAGGTGTTCTACAGGATTCAGATCAGGACTCTGTGCAGGCCACTCCATTACAGGGATGTTATTGTCGTGTAACCACTCCGCCACAGGCCGTTCGTTATGAACAGGTGCTCGATCGTGTTGAAAGATGCAATCGCCATCCCCGAATTTCTCTTCAATAGTGGGAAGCAAGAAGGTGCTTAAAACATCAATGTACGCCTATGCTTTTTTGATAGTGCCGCGCAAAACAACAAGTACAAGCCCCCTCTATGAAAAACACGACCTCACCATAACACCACCGCCCCAGAATTTTACTTTTGGCACTACACACACTGGCAGATGACGTTCACCAGCCATTCGCCATACCTACACCATGCCATCGGATCGCCACATTGTGTACCGTGATTCGTTACTCCATACAACGTTTTTCCATTGTTCAATCGTCCAATGTTTACGCTCCTTACACTAAGCGAGGCGTCATTTGGCATTTACCGGCGTGATGTGTGGCTTATGAGCAGTCGCTTGACCATGAAATCCAAGTTTTCTCACCTCCCGCCTAACTGTCATAGTACTTGCAGTGGATCCTGATGCAGTTTGGTATGTCTGTGTGATGGTCTAGATAGATGTGTACCCTCTTCAACTGTGCGCGGCCTCTGTCAGTCAACAGACGATGTAGGCCTGTACGCTTTTGTGCTGTACGTGTCCCTTCACGTTTCCACTTCACTATCACATCGGACACAGTGGACCTATGGATGTTTAGGTGTGTGTAAATCTCGCATACAGACGTATGACACAAGTGACACCGAATCACCTGACCACGTTCAAAGTGCGTGAGTTCCGCGGAGCGCCCCACTCTGCTCTCTCAAGCTGTCTAATGACTGCTAAGGTCGCTAATATGGATTGCCTGGCATTAGGTGGCATCACAATGCACCTACTATGAAAAACGTATATTTTTGGGGGTGTCAGGATACTTTTGATCACATAGTGTATATATTCTGAATTCGTGCTGATTGTGTGTCAACAGATCGTTTTCTTCGAGACAATTCATAATGTTCTTATACAGTATATGTTCCAAAATACTATTGCAAGTAGAGGTCAGTGATGTGGGTCCGTAATTCAGCGGATTATGCTTACTTTCATTATTGACTATTGGCGTGACCTGTGCAACTTTCCAGTCTTTAGGAACGGATATTTTATCAAGTGAGCTGTTGTACATAATTCATAAATATGGAGGTATTTTGCTGGCATACACAGAAAGGATGTGATTGGTATGCAGTCTGGACCAAAAGACCTGCCTTTATTGATTTATGTCGCCTCGCTATAGCAAGAATATCGATCTCTTAAGTTCTTATGTCTGCAGCTGTTCTCGATTCAAATTCTGGAGTGTATTCTTCGTCTTATTTGGTGCAGAACTTTCGAGGAAACTGTGTCCATTAACTCCGCTTTGGTGGCAGATTCATAGACATCATCATCATTGCTATGGTGCAGTGAAGGTAGTGATTATGTCTTACTGCAGGTGTACTTTACAAACGACCAGAATCTCTTTGAATTTTCTACCATATTTCGAAACAGATTTTCGTTGTGGAAACAATTATTGATCCTTTTATATTAACTTTATGAGCTCTCTTTGTGTGGTCCAAGTTTACGTGTTTGGTTTCCGTTTTTAAACTTATCCCCTGCTTCACTAACAATAATGGAGGACAGAACCACCTATTATTGGCAGTTATATAATAGATTTTGTGGGAGATACCTTCCATCAGCTAATCCTTGAAAGACTCATATGACAACATTGCTCTCCTTAACTTTGACACTTCGTTAGAAAAATCTTTTGAAGCAAGTGATATATTTCAATGGAAGTAAGAGGTCAAAATTCTTAAAGTGTGACAGCTAGTTTCATCTGAAAAGCGATGATTCAATTAATATTTATTGATTACAATATCGATAAAGGCACATCAATAACGTTCATAATATTTTTCCTAGATGTAATATAATTACAATTTTGCAATCCTCTGATCAACTAGCATCGTTTAATGTACATCATGATATCATTCTGTTACATTTTTATTTTTTGTCATTATTCTAGAGGTTTATGTTTTTCTACGTTTTTAGCCATTTGCAAACCTTTCAACCCGACTCAGTCACTTTATAAACATGGTTTTCTTGCGACCAGAACCTCCAGTAAGTGAGGGGTTCCCAATGTCATTTGGTTGCATTGAAATATTTGTATTACTACCCAGTCACTTAAATTTACACGATACTTTAGGCATAAGACACATCTACCACCACGGGAATGATGTCAGTAGCCATACGCTAAAATCAGCAGCTTCAGCTGAAAGGGCTCTCTTTTGGTAGCAGCACCTGCGTGAGGGTTGTTGTGGTAAGAGTCTTGGCAGAGCCCTTAGCAGACGATAGATGTGCGCATGTTTCCAAGATAGCTATGCATTGTTTTCTTAGGGTGAAGATGGTAACACTGATTTACTGGGGCAACAGGATACTTCAGTCGTTCAGTACATCGATCTCATGTTGTTGTTTATGAGCAAAATAACAGTATACCACCATTACTCGAAGTTTTTTTTCACTTGTAAAGTCAAAAATCACCTCAAATATACGTAATTTATGAAGTCGTGGACCTGCACCCAGGACAAAACGTTTCTTTAGCGGTTGATGAAGAGTGTTATTTCGCAGTGCTCTTCTTTCCTGAAGCGCTCGAAAGCGTGTAGATGAAGTATGTCGTTAAGTTAAAAAAACAAGAATAAGACATAAGTTACATTATGTCGGCGCATAAAAAGTTCTAATAATAAACGTACATCATAATAGTCGCCTCTTTCGTGTTATTAAATATGGTAAACTTCACGGTGCAACCGTAAGTGTTTCAGCAGCCTCCTGTCTGAACACCTTCGGCATACACTTTATTCACCGTAAGAAAACAAGGGGCGCTGTGCTTTAGCGTAAGGAAACATTTGTCGTGTAGCGCTTTTTAGGCGAAAATTAATGCGGGCAGAATCGTGGCCATTTTCCCTCAGAAGGACGCACAGCTGTGGCAGACCTAATTTAATTTTGAAACGCCATTAAAGTCTCCGACTTACGAATATATTGCGAGGAGGCAAGCGGTTCCCTTCCACAGAAGCTATAAAAATGCATGAGCTCTCCCGGGCACGATAGCATCGCATTAAAGCTGATGTTTCAGCGCCCATGCTGTTTTTCTACACGGAGCTGCGGTATAACACAGTATTTATTGGCGCAATATTTGACAGCGTTAGGAAGCTATATCTCGTTAGATAGCAAGAGGTTAAAACGGCATATTTCGTAAAGAATAATGAAAGTACATCGACAGAACTTTAACAAAGTTGCTGACAATATCGGTACACCTTACATTTACTATTATTTTCAGCGGGTATTATGCCATCGACGTCTTTTTTTTCCTTCGCTTTTTGTTAGGATTTCATCTATCGGCAACTAACACTAAAAACTGAGTAACATTGGAAGAAATATCACAAATAATTTGGATATCCTCTTTATCATGTAGGCCTATTCATTTGCCTATTCAAAGAACGACACGAATAGTAGGATAACCTTCTGCTTGAAAAAAGAGAAAATTAATGTCTGTGACGTCAACAGATAACTATGTTACGTGCATCGAGTTGATTTTTACAGATCGTATGATGATCTGTGTGATTCTAAACTAGTAGTCGATAAAATGTTTTCATTTAGGCAGTAGTTTATTCTGGTGATAATAGACGTTCGTTACATATTTAAAATCTGTGAGACACCGTCGGTATAAAAATGACACGATTTTGGAATTCGTTTCCTGAAGGATTCAATCTTGTTGTTTTCACATAACTACCCCACACTTCCCAAATTATTTATAAGTATCACATACAGAACCATACCTTTACGCTTATGAGACAGTTTTGTTTGCTTTGCACGAACTAGGTTTCGAGTTCCAAATACATTTCCTAGCTTTTCAAAGACGTTAGTATTAGAGGAAGGTGTTCTAAACTGGACTCTCCACTAAAGCAGACCCCTTGTTCTCTTGGCTCTGCATTGTCCTGAACTCTAGTAATTTAGGCCTCTACCAGTCTTTAACCGGGTGCGCTAGATAACCGCTTCACTTGTAATTTATCAGTTCGTCAGTACAAGTTTTGACAATGGAAAAAGTTTCTACGTTGTGTTATATTTCACAATATTTTACCAAGATATTGTTAGGTAAGCCTTTCGACATATATATATGTTCTTAAAAAAAATTTAAGGCAAATTTTATGACTGAACCGTTCCATTTAAATATTTGGTCAAAAATTTATTTTGTTAAAATGTAGGCTGTATCTGCGTAAACTGGACCCACTTCTTTCAAACCAGACCCCTTACTTTTTCATGTGTCATATCAGCTTCCGTTACTAAACACGCTTATTCTCTTAGAAATCTCTTGCAGATTACAAGACGATAACGGGGAAGATTGATCAAAGAAAGCGGAGTCTACCTAAAATGACTAAAGCTATTGATGCTATTGAGGAAAAGAAGATACGTTAGAAGAAAGCCAGTAAACAGTTCAATGATTCATAAAGATGAGGTTGTCTAACATGAAGTATAATATACCTATGGAAGCAGCAAAAACGACGAGACGCAGACCTACAGTTCCGGCTAACGTTCCTGAAGAATAGCTTGCCTTGCCATAGAAGCTTCTTTGTTTGGACATACTTGCAGTGACTTGTGAAGAATGGCCGTACAGTTAGCAGGGAGAAATAACACTGAACACCCTTTCGAAGCTGAACTTCGTTGGATAAATCCAGACTGTCACAAATAGAGCCTAAAGGAACATCCTACATCTACGTGATTACTCTGCTATTCACAATAAAGTGCCTGGTAGAATGTTCAGTGAACCACCTTCAGGTTGTCTCTCTACTGTCCCACTCCCGAACGGCGCGCGGGAAAAACAAGCCCTACAGCAGGGCTCCTGGATTCAGCAAATAAAACACAGAAATTCTATAACCTTCTGCAAGATACACCAAATTTTGAAATCAGGTTACATTTTCTCTCATTTAATAACTTTTTGTAATTTTTTAGTGTTAGTCTGAAGATTTTTAGAAGGGGTCCCATTTTGGCAATTATTTTTAAATCTCACTAAGTGTAAGGTTTTTGAAAATATATTTTTTTACTATAACCATTTTATTTTCGAAGAGTAAAACTTAAATGGTGTACAACATTTATAAAGTAACTACTAAGCGCTTTTAAATCAAAATTAACTATTTTCTATTTCTTAAAAGTCTAAAATCAAATGAGGGTCCTGAATTATTATTATTATTATTATTATCATTATTATTATTATAGTACTTTCATCGGTTTTCAACCTTATCACCGAACAATCATCTTCCATGTGCACATTTATACAGAATACAGACAGAGCAAAATATAAATGGTGCATAACATAAATTAAATATTACAGCTTTTTAAAACATAATTGTATGATAGTTTCTGCATTTTTAAATGGAAAAGAAAATGAGGGTCCAGTTTTGGGCACTGTGAGTATCAAGATTAATAAAGGCGCTGCACAGGCCATATAGCAGTAATAATTGTGGAGACTCAAGGTTTACAACCGTTATAGAATAATTGTCAACGTATCATAAACACCACAGTTCCAACTTTTTTTCGTCGATATTTTCTATGAATATATTAAGGAACTTTTCTTATAGATTACTTTTGTTCAGAAATTTTATCACTAGGTCGTAATCGGCAATTACTTCTGATCCCAAGAGAGTTTTGTTGGACACACGGAGAGGTACATTTTGCTGGAATAGGATCTTCATTAGTTCTTCTTGCTAAATCCTCTGTATGATGCAAGCAAATAGGTGGTTCACTTCAGCAATTGCTTCATTTCCGCACTCGTGATAGGGTGTTTCACTAAGACCAAGGCGATACAAATAGCTTGGAAAATTTCCATGACTTAGCCTCATCCTTATTGAACTGGAGATGCTTATTGTACTGTAATTGGTTTTGCGGCACCATGTTTTGGGCAGCTGCTACGTCACTGCCCTTTAATGGCTTTGATGGGTTCCAGTCTTCTTTCCAAAGGAAAGTAATGTCGGATTTGACTGTTTTATAAATTTCTGTGCGTGGTAATTTTATATTTACGTATTTTATTTATATATCTTTACTGTGTATTTACATATATATTTATATATTTTATTTTATATGTATATAGTTTATATTTAAATGTATCCATGTTTTTATTGCTTCCTACGTAAGACATCCATTTTTTCTATGAATCAGAGTCCGATATGTCCTTTCACCCAAGTCAGCTCTGTTTTCCTTTTCTGTAACACTATTATAATATATTGATGGTATAGTTATTCACAGATGCTCCACAATTTCTTGTCGTCCTTGAGTTTAAAGTAGACAGAAAATCAGTGACGATCAGAATTTAGTTTGGAGTTATATGCATCGTGTACTTTAGTGCTTCAAGGATAGCGGATGACTCTACTGTAAAAAAGCTGAGATGTCTTCTGGTAAGTGATTTGATCTGTGACTGGGGAGTAAAAGACGTATCCTACATGTGAGTGTCCTCCGGTACAATAGGGAACAAACACAAGAGAAATTAAATGGTGATTCGAAATACATACAAACCTTGGAGAATACAACAAAAAATTTAAATGACGATTTGAAACATTTATGGTGTAATTTCTAACTGAGGTCATAGCTCAAATACACAAGGCATAGATGAACGATCAGACAATGATGTCAGAGCAGCTTAAAAGATGTCAGCCGAGCAAAATTTTGTAATTAACCATAGGCGCGCGTATCATGTCTTTTGGAAACCCATAATCTACTCTGTAGGAATCAACATGGATTCCGGAAACAGCGATCGTGTGAGACCCAACTCACTTTATTTGTTCATGAGACCCAGAAAACATTAAAGGCTCCCAGGTAGATGCTATTTTCCTTGACTTCCGGAAGGCGTTCGATACAGTTCCTCACTGTCGGCTGATAAACAAAGTAAGAGCCTACGGAATATCAGACCAGTTGTGTGACTGGATTGAAGAGTTTTTAGCAGACAGAACACAGCATGTTATTATCAATGGAGAGACGTCTACAGACGTTAAAGTAACCTCTGGCGTGCCACAGGGGTGTGTTATGGGACCATTGCTTTTCACAATATATATAAATGACCTAGTAGATAGTGTCGGAAGTTCCATGCGGCTTTTCGCGGATGATGCTGCAGTATACAGAGAAGTTGCAGCATTAGAAAATTGTAGCGAAATGCAGGAAGATCTGCAGCGGATAGGCACTTGGTGCAGGGAGTGGCAACCGACCCTTAACATAGGCAAATGTAATGTATTGCGAATA
Source organism: Schistocerca piceifrons (assembly GCF_021461385.2). Lineage (NCBI taxonomy): Eukaryota > Metazoa > Arthropoda > Insecta > Orthoptera > Acrididae > Schistocerca > Schistocerca piceifrons. The sequence continues at coordinate 282,150,145 of NC_060142.1, read as the reverse complement.
CATAGAAAGAAGGATCCTTTATTGTATGATTATATGATAGCGGAACAAACACTGGTAGCAGTTACTTCTGTAAAATATCTGGGAGTATGCGTGCTGGACGATTTGAAGTGGAATGATCATATAAAAATAATTGTTGGTAGGCGGGTACCAGGTTGAGATTCATTGGGAGAGTCCTTAGAAAATGTAGTCCATCAACAAAGGAGGTGGCTTACAAAACACTCGTTCGACCTATACTTGAGTATTGCTCATCAGTGTGGGATCCGTACCAGTCGGGTTGACGGAGGAGATAGAGAAGATCCAAAGAAGAGCGGCGCGTTTCGTCATGGGGTTATTTGGTAACCGTGATAGCGTTACGGAGATGTTTAGCAAACTCAAGTGGCAGACTCTGCGAGAGAGGCGCTCTGCATCGCGGTGTAGCTTGCTCGCCAGGTTTCGAGAGGGTGCGTTTCTGGATGAGGTATCGAATATATTGCTTCCCCCTACTTATACATCCCGAGGAGATCACGAAAGTAAAATTAGAAAGATTCGAGCGCCCACGGAGGCTTTCAGACAGCCGTTCTTCCCGCGAACCATACGCGACTGGAACAGGAAAGGGAGGTAATGACAGTAGCACGTAAAGTGTCCTCCGCCACACACCGTTGGGTGGCTTGCGGAGTATAAATGTAGATGTAGATGTAGATGTAGATGTAGGCTGTAAACCCACCGTCCCCCCTGCGGGTCTGGGCTAAGAATAGGCCCGAGGTATTCCTGCCTGTCGTACGAGGCGACTAAAAGGAGTTTCAACCGTTTCGGCCTTTTATGTGATGGTCCCCCTTGGGGTTTGACCTCCATTTTTCAAAATTCTACAGAAGTACGAGCCTTTTGGGGAAGGACACCTTACATGGTGTACCACTGGTCCTCAGTGCACTAAGACCTTGGCACTCAGCATTGCACTGGCGTTGTAACCATACCCACTATTCCTCAAATTGGGCCTAAACGCCTGATGGGTTGTCCAAGTTACGCCCATAATGCATCTCCATCTGCACCAGCGATCATGATGGACTTTACATGGCACCAGAAATCCAGCACGGTAGCCAGCCCGTTGTGGTGGGGTCGTCATGTACCCTCTAGGTTGTAGCCCCCTGACAACACAGGGATCGTACTGCCGATACCTGAGCTGCACCCTCCCCACGTCGGCCAAGGAGTAGATGCCCATCTCCTTGGGGCATCAGGACTCCTGGCAATGGTCATCCTGCCAGGTGGCCCTTGCTGCGGCTGGGTGGCGCCCGTGGGGAGAGCCCCTGGTCGGAGTGGGTGGTATCGGGGCGGACGTTTCGCAGATGAAACGTCAACACGTATCAGGTCGCTCTGCGGCCGAGTCTTTCAAAAGAAAAGGTACCGTTTCTAGTTCTGGTTCTCCTGCCCTTTCCCCCTTGGCCACTCCATGGGAGGAGGGACAGGCCCGCCGGCTTGGGGCGAAGTACTTCCCCCGCTATTTGGTCTGTTCTCGAACCGATGGGGGGACGTTCGCCACCTCCAAGCTCATGTTCTTTGTTCAGCACATTGAGGACGTCTTCGGGGAAATCGAGGCTCTCAGCAAGATGCGATCCGGGTCCGTTCTTATCAAGACCACCTCCGCCACACAGTCGGCGGCGCTCCAGGCGTGCGACCGCCTAGGGGACATCCCAGTATCCATTGTCCCACATCTGGCACTAAATAGGACGCAGGGGGTTATTTTTCATCGTGACCTCCTGCTACAATCTGATGAGGAGCTCAGGGCCAACCTGGAGCGCCGCGGCGTGCATTTCGTCCGGCGAGTCCAGCGCGGCCCCAAAGACCGTCGCATCGACACCGGGGCCTTTATCCTCGCCTTCGAGGGGGACATTCTCCCGGGGAAGGTCAAGGTGATGTGCTACCGGTGCGACGTGCGACCTTACGTCCCACCTCCTATGCGCTGTTTTAGGTGTTTGCGCTTTGGGCACATGTCGTCACGGTGTGAGGCTGAGCCCCTTTGTGGCGATTGTGGACGTCCTCTTCGTGAGGAACATACATTCACCCCACCACCTCGGTGCATTAATTGTCCTGGCGTCCACTCGCCTAGATCCTCAGACTGCCCCGCCTATCAGAAGGAGAAGAAGATACAAGAAATTAAAACTTTGGATCAGCTCTCTTATTCTGAGGCCAGGAAGAAATATGACCGCCTTCATCCTGTGCCATTGACCACTTCGTTTGCCTCAGTTGTGTCCACTCCTTCCGCGGTATCCTCACCCCTATCCTGTACCCCCTCCGCCTCCTCCGCCCATCAGGGGGCTCTGGCTCCGCCTCCCAAATCCCTCCCTTCCAAATCCTCCTCCCCCATGGCCCCCACCCCCTCTGCCCCAGGGGCCACCCTTCCTCCTCCTCCTCCTCCCCCCACGCCACCTGAGAAGCAATCCTCTTCTCAGGCGTCCATCGGGGAAACGTTCCGGACCCCAGCTTCCGAGGTCTGGCGTTCCAAAACGGACCCCGCGCGTGAGGACCTTCTTCGGGTCCAGCCCACCATTCCTGTGCCTCCTCGGCCTTCCAAGAAGGCCTCCAAGAAGAAGTCTCTATCCCCCTCTCCACCCCGGCGTGTTTCGTCTGGCGCTTCATCCGTGAGTCGCTGCTCCCGGCCGTCCTCAGTTTCGCCGGGACGCTCTGCTGCCGGGCGCTCCGCCGGCCTTTCGTCGGCAAATGATGCGGCCCCTCCTACACAATCAGGGACAGCAGCCGCAGCTGGCGACGAGTCGATGGAACCGGATCCGCCTCCCGTCGGTTGTAGCGTTGTTCCCTCGCAACCTGGCCCTCCGCGGCCGTCGAGGTGACCAGCTCTTCCCCCGTCTCGTTCCCCCAACTTTTTGACTAGCGATGGCGTTGTTTCATTGGAACATAAGAGGTATTCGATCTAATCAGGAGGAATTACAACTGCTCCTCCGCCTGCACTGTCCGCTCGTCCTTGGTCTCCAGGAAACCAAGTTGCGCCCGACTGACCGAATTGCCTTTACCCACTATACCTCGGAGCGGTATGACCTCACCCCTGTGGACGGTATCCCAGCTCATGGTGGGGTCATGTTGCTCGTTCGGGACGATGTCTATTACCATCCCATCCCATTGACCACCCCACTCCAAGCAATAGCTGTCCGCATTACTCTTTCTGCTTTTACTTTTTCAGTTTGTACCATCTACACTCCACTGTCATCTGCTGTTAGTTGGGCTGACATGATGCACCTGATCGTTCAGCTTCCCCCGCCGTTCTTATTGTTTGGCGACTTCAATGCCCATCATCCCCTTTGGGGCTCTCCTGCATCCTGTCAAAGAGGCTCACTCTTGGCGGATGTCTTCAACCATCTCAATCTTGTCTGCCTCAATACCGGCGCCCCGACTTTCCTCTCGGACTCTACTCATACCTACTCCCACTTGGACCTCTTGATCTGTTCTACCACTCTTGCCCGTCGGTTCGAGTGGTATGTCCTTTCTGACACCTATTCGAGCGACCACTTCCCCTGTGTCGTTCGTCTCCTGCACCACACCCCATCCCCATGTCCTTCGAGCTGGAACATACTGAAAGCTGACTGGGGACTTTACTCCTCCCTGGCGACCTTTCCGGACCCAGTTGTGACAGTCAGGTCGAATACCTCATGGCTGTTATTATCAATGCTGCCGAACGTTCCATTCCTCGTACTACTTCTTCTTCACGTCGCGTTTCCGTCCCCTGGTGGAACGAGGCTTGTAGGGACGCTATCCGTGCTCGACGACGTGCTTTACGCACCTTTCGCCGCCATCCTACATTGGCGAATTGTATTGAATACAAACGACTCCGAGCGCAATGCCGTAGAATCATGAAAGACAGCAAAAAAGCTTGTTGGGCCTCTTTCACCAGCTCCTTTAACAGTTTTACTCCCTCTTCCGTCGTTTGGGGTAGCCTGCGCCGGCTGTCGGGCATTAAGGCCCACTCCTCGGTACCTGGCTTGACCTCAGGTAATGAGGTCCTTGTTGATCCTGTGGCTGTCTCCAACGCCTTTGGCCGCTTTTTCGCGGAGGTTTCAAGCTCCGCCCATTACCACCCTGCCTTCCTTCCCAGGAAAGAGGCAGAAGAGGCTCGGCGACCTTCCTTCCACTCGCTGAATCTAGAAACTTATAATGCCCCCTTTACAATGCGGGAACTCGAACGTGCGCTTGCACTGTCCCGATCCTCTGCTCCCGGGCCAGATGCTGGCACACCTTTCTCCGGCGGGCAAAAGCTTCCTTCTTCGTACCTACAATCGCGTCTGGACCGACGGTCAAGTCCCCAGGCGTTGGCGTGACGCCGTTGTTGTTCCTATACCCAAACCCGGGAAGGATAGACACCTTCCTTCTAGTTACCGCCCCATTTCTCTTACAAGCTGTGTCTGTAAGGTGATGGAGCGCATGGTTAATGCTCGGTTAGTCTGGATTCTTGAATCTCTACGACTACTTACTAATGTCCAATGCGGCTTTCGCCGCCGCCGCTCCGCTGTTGACCACCTTGTGACCTTGTCGACATTCATCATGAACAACTTTTTGCGAAGGCACCAAACGGTAGCCGTGTTCTTCGACTTGGAGAAGGCTTATGATACCTGTTGGAGAGGAGGTATCCTCCGCACTATGCACAGGTGGGGCCTACGCGGTCGCCTGCCCCTTTTTATTGATTACTTTTTAACGGATCGAAAGTTTAGGGTACGTGTGGGTTCCGTATTGTCCGACGTCTTCCTCCAGGAGAACGGAGTGCCTCAGGGCTCCGTCTTGAGCGTAGCCCTTTTTGCCATCGTGATCAATCCAATTATGGATTGCATTCCACCTAATGTCTCAGGCTCTCTCTTTGTCGATGACTTCGCGATCTACTGCAGTGCCCAGAGAACATGCCTCCTGGAGCGCTGCCTTCAGGGTTGTCTAGGCAGCCTCTACTCATGGAGCGTGGCAAATGGCTTCCGGTTCTCTGAAGAGAAGACGGTTTGTATCAACTTTTGGCGATATAAAGCGTTCCTTCCGCCATCCTTACATCTCGGTCCTGTTGTTCTCCCATTCGTGGACACAACTAAGTTTCTAGGGCTCATGTTGGACAGGAAACTGTGTTGGTCTCCACATGTCTCTTATTTGGCGGCCTGTTGTACACGTTCCCTTAATGTCCTCAGAGTTCTTAGCGGTTCATCTTGGGGAGCGGATCGCACTGTCCTGCTTCGCTTCTATCGGTCCATAGTCCGGTCGAAGCTGGATTATGGGAGCTTCGTCTACTCGTCCGCTCGGCCATCCCTCTTACGCCGGCTCAACTCCATCCACCATCAGGGGATACGTCTTGCGACCGGAGCCTTCTACACTAGTCCTGTCGAGAGTCTTTATGCTGAAGCTGCCGAATTACCATTGACCTACCGGCGCGACGTACTGCTGTGTCGGTATGCCTGCCGGCTGTTGTCTATGCCCGACCACCCCTCTTACAAGTCCTTCTTCGCCGATTCTCTCGACCGTCAGTACGGGTTGTATGTGTCTGCCCTGCTGCCCCCCGGAGTCCGCTTCCGTCGCCTGCTTCGACAATTGGATTTTGCCCTCCCTACCACCTTCAGAGAGGGTGAGAGCCCGACACAACCTTGGCTCCAGGCTCCGGGTCATATTTATCTCGACCTCAGCTCACTCCCGAAGGAGGGTACTCCGGCTGCAGTGTATTGCTCACGGTTTGTCGAACTTCGTGCTCGCCTTGCCGGTCACACCTTTATTTACACCGATGGCTCCAAAACTGACGATGGTGTCGGCTGTGCCTTTGTCGTCGGGGCCGCCACCTTTAAATACCGGCTCCTCGACCAATGTTCGAGCTTTACGGCCGAGCTTTTTGCTCTCCATCAGGCCGTTCAGTGTGGCCGCCGCCACCGCCATTCATCGTACGTACTCTGCTCTGACTCACTCAGTGCTCTTCAGAGCCTTGGAGCTCCCTATTCGGTCCATCCCTTGATTCAACGAATACAGCAGTCCCTCCATTCTTTCGCTGATAATGGTGGTTCTGTCAGCTTTCTGTGGGTTCCCGGACATGTAGGAGTGCCTGGGAATGAGGCTGCGGATGCTGCAGCCAAGGCTGCAGTCCTCCTGCCTCGGCCAGCCTCCCACTGTGTCCCGTCATCTGACGTTCGTGGGGACGTATGTAAGAGGCTTGTGTCGTTGTGGTGGGATGCTTGGTCATCCCTCCAAGGAAACAAGCTCCGGGCAGTAAAACCGCTTCCAACTGTATGGACAACATCCTCCCGACCATCTCGGCGCGAGGAGGTCCTTCTGACCAGGTTGCGGATTGGGCATTGCCGGTTTAGCCACCGCTACCTGCTCTCCGGTGACCCGGCCCCGCAGTGCCCTTGTGGTCAGGAATTAACAGTGCGCCATGTTTTATTGTCGTGTCCCCGTTTTAGTCAATTTCGTGTTGTCCTGTCCCTGCCATCTACTTTACCGGGTGTTTTAGCTGATGACGCTCGAGCAGCTGCTCGTATTCTGCGTTTTATAACTTTAACTGGCTTGTCCAAAGACATTTAACCTTTTTACTTATTTTATCTGCATCTTTGTCAGATCCTTCTGGTGTCCCCCCATCCCCTTGAGTTTTAACAGATTCCATGTGTTCTAACAACAGTGACTGGGCGCTAATGACCTCAGCAGTTGAGCGCCCTTAAACCCAACCAAAAAAAAAAAAAAAAAAAAAAAAACCCACCGTTATGAAGTCATGGTCATTAATCGACTGCCAACCAGCTACAAGCGCTTGGAAGTGTGTACATATAACATAACTTGCTCCAGCTAATACATGTTATGCTAAAGAGCGCAATGACTAATTAAATCTGCCGGAAATAATGGTTTCAGCTGAACTATCAAAGCTAAACAACCTTCATATCAATGTCCATAGCTGGTTACGTTAGCTACCAATTTTCTATTATGTTTACTTGTTAAAGATTGACTATTAAATGAAACGCATTACAAGACCATAATGTCATTAATATGTTAAAAGACAATAAGCTGTACTGCAGAAACATCACTGCTGTAGGATACTCCACGTGTGGTTTTCTAAGGTGCAATGTTAAATCTAGAAGCTACATACCTCAATTTTCGCTAATGAATGAACGTTTATTCTAACGAGTATAGTAGATCCAGAAGTGTGAACTAAGACAATGGTGAAAAAATTAACAAATTAAATTTAAGGGGATACGGAATCACCTATCCCCGCAATGTTAATATATGCCTACTATAGGGAACATTTTCTCACAAACTACTGGAGACAGAGAGGTAAAAATTTTACTGTATGTGCATTCATATGTTACAACAATACTGAAACAACAGTTTATTGTCAAAGTATTTTCTTACAGAGATATTGTACATTTATTTTTAAGTAAATTTTTTCCATCGCTTTTTACTAGACTATCACCCCTAAGTCTTTTGTAAATCAAGTAATTAAAAAATCGTTGTTTCAGTATGTAATAGGGACCTATGTCACTACGTCATAAAAATTTCAGACTTCTAGGTTGACCAGTACCTGAGATAATGTTCCTAGATGAAGTAAAAAGTAAACTTACGGGAAACGGAGAAAGAAGATTAAAACATTCCTGATCCGTAGCTAATACCCCCTTCACAGTCTTCATCATCATCTTCAAGTCTTCTTTTGGCACCCCTCTGCACCTGTCTTGCTTTTTTCACTAATGTCTTGATTATATTATCAGCATGCCTTAGTCTGTGCTGATCTAAAAAGAACATAGCACGTACCGTACGGGAACCAACACACATACCCAACTTTTGAAGGACCTGGCATTTAGTTATATTTCCAAGATTGAAGGTTGCCACAGCATCATACACACCAAAATGTAGTGTATTAATTCCGACAAACACTGTTTTTGGGAGACGATGCCATATCACACTATTCAAGCACTCGTTGGGGTTCTGCGTTTTTCCGTGAAGACATTTCATCAGAAGACTTCTGTCAGCCAGATCTCTGAAAATGGGCTTTATTTCTGCCATGATGGCTGATGGTAGACTGTGGTGGTGAATGTATTTCTCTCCTGTTGTTAGTCCCCTATTGTATTTACACCAGCTGTTTTCACCTTTGGGGCACAAACCATGTTGTGGATGCTCATCCGTGGATGCAGTGTGGAAATATAAAGCCCATATAGCTCTCCTCATTTCTTCAAGATTGCCTGTATTTTGCCTGATTGCAAGGCCATAGCAGTTCTGAATGTGGTCTATTATGGAATCAGTCAATCTTCCTCTGCCATCCAAGGTTTTCCCATCATCTAGTTTTTTCCCTTTCATAACTGATTTTAACCTTCTCAGCCTGGCACCCATTCTCTTCTGCACATGTCCTATACATTCAAGTTTGCTTATATTTACACTGTTCCCATATGGTTTGCTTTCCAAAACTTCTTTGAATGCTTTAGAGTCACCATCTCCCAGATATTTGACATAGCGAACATTATACCACTGTGAAGAGCGATGAAAAATTTTCTTCACCCCAGCAACCTCCATGCCACCACTACTACCATAATAATTAGCAATACAGTCATCACTGTGTTCATTTTTCAGCCTGCCTGTGCACCTACAGTATTTAGACATTATTGCAACATCAATAACCTTGCCAGTATCAACACTAGTTGCTGTTACAACACCATTGTTGGAGGTGTGGCCCCTTTTCTGCCACGTGCCATCAAACGCCACTGTGAGGTCACGACTGCCGTCATTTTCTTCCACTGCTTCTTCCACAGCAACCTGCATTGACTTCTGTGCTACATCTTCAACTGCAGATCCTAGTACATAATTGTAAGCTTCAAACTTTGAAGGTGCGCTTGGAAGATTTAGAACACCACATAGCATATCACCAGCTGCTTTGCCCTTACCAATTGCTCGCAATCCATAAACTAACCTAATATTTACACTATAAAGTTCAGTTTTCTTGTATCCATTATTTACAGTTACTGAAACCGAACTTGGAAACTTACAGCTGTATTTACAAACACTGCATATTAAATTAAACTGGGCAGCCAGGCCAACATGGGATTCTACTTTCAGAGAAACGTTTCCATGACATTTTTTGCAGCACAAACTGTTTTCAAGAGCTTCACACAATATATTCGTATCAATGAGTTCAAAAACTTCATTCCCTCTATCAAGTAAATTATATTTCTCTTCCAAATCTCTTAGTTTTTTATGAGAAGCACTGTTTTCATTTGGTGTAAGTTCGTTCGGCAAATCAGTAATAAGTGGATTCACATTTTCCAACAGTGATGATGATGAACTGCTTTGCTTTGCTAATGAATCATTATTTCTTTTCTTTTGCCAGTTCACACGCTTTTTAAATACTTTTGCTTTAGCTCTAGGCATTTTCACTGCGAAAAATGAAGCACTAAATACGAAATAACTCAACAACAACTACTTTCTTATATCACACTGTTTACAAAACAGTCCCGCCACAAAGTCAAAGAGTAACTTGAGGAAACCAGAGAGAAACATTTTCGGGCAACTAGTGTATAAATAGTCGCTGGAAACCGGGATATTTGAATTCATGTCACTTTAAAGGTACTGCCAAAAAGTTCATGGTCAGCCACGAGAGACGTGTATAACTAAAGCGCAATACCCGATCCCACAAATATATAAAAATAAAATAGTTATAATTGTAGTAGAGCTGTGTATGATACGTCATTTTAAAGAGGAAACATGGCAGAATATAATACGCCAATAAAAAAAAAATTCGATTTTTTAACCCAAAATCCGATTCCGTATCCCCTTAAACTATCTTTTTCTCTCAAATCACATCCTTTACAGCAGTTGATAGAAATTACTGCCTTTTACCAGCGCTACAAAATAGGGATGGCGGTTATCGCTGAAACAACCGATTTTCGTTTATAGCAGCGTTTTTAATCTCTTGATTAATTTGACTGTAGAAACCACTTAGAACAATTGGTTCCCGAAATAACCGACTTCTGGCTATTTATTACTATTATTTTGACTAATAAATGTAAACATCGAATAAAGATTGAAAAATTCTGAGACTCCCTCAGAATTCTGAATTATAGGTTTCAAGATACATAGAATGAAAATAGCAAATAAAATAAAACTTAGTCTGTGTACTGTTCGCTGCTTTTCTGGAAAAGTGATGAGTGGTTGAATAGTTCTCCTACTGATTCCAGTTCTTTGAAAGTCTGCTCAAAAATTATGTTGTAGTCGAGGATCAGACAACTATTTCGGTATTGTGAACGGTCAGTGCTGAATGAAGAACTCTGAGGTTGTCAAATACTATTTTTTGTGTTAGGTTGTCCATTTCCAAGAGTTAGAAACAGATAAAGGCATACTGTATAGATACAGGCAGCGAATCAGCTACCTTATATTTTTATTATAGACAATGAATGAATTGTTAAATTTTTAGTATATTACTCTTGCTTTAACGTAATTTCTCCTTTATTATTTAATGGGAATGACAAATTAGTGGCTTTTCTGTAAAATTTGTAGCTTTCTTTATCTTTAATGATTTCGTATGAAAAATCTATTTTGTAGTCAAATATATTTATTTAGTTTTTAACAGGAGTTTGAATACAACTGACTTTTTCATAACAGAACTGAAAATACCTTTTCGAAACATCCATGTGAATGATTTAGGTAGGAGGAAAAAAACAGGACATTCAGTAGGAATAATTACTTGACAATAGTGAAAATTTATGTAATCAATTAATCCATTGCCTAATATGTATTCTCCAATCTTTTCATAATTACTCTTTCTATAATGTGTTGATCTGCAAGTCTACTCCCTTCATCAGAAGTAGTATTATTCAACAACGAGACTTAATCCTTCAGAAGGCACAGAACTTCCTATCAACGATAAATATGTCTGGGCTACAAATGACAAGCCTGGCATGCATCTTTTACTGTGCTCTCAAAAAACTAAAGAATCACTGCTTCTGGACAGTAAAGGCTAACAGTTACTTCATTGTCTCATTATTACTGTAACGCTTGGTATATCGTGTGTTTGTTACTCGTTTCTGTAGGCCTTGTTATTAAAATAGCTCTAATCGCTTCTCCATTTTCTATAATAGACCAATATTTCATTTACTCGTTTTTTAAAAAAGTTTTCTTTAATGACCAAAAATTCAAGCGTAACTGTGATGAATAATTGTTATATCGATTTTTTACCCCGTTATTAGTAATAAATTTAAAAACTCATTATAACCGAACCAAACAAATGCCGAAAAATACCGGGTATTCAGAAATAAATATCGGTGTCAGTTTTAATCGGTCTATTTTTCCCATCCGTACCACAAAATTCAGGTACAAGATAACACACCAGCAGCTTAGTCATATAAAACAGCACTGTCAGACACAACCAAGTACGTTCACTTGCTGTGCAAACTTACGCGAGCACGTTCGTGATATTAAGTTGTCTTTGTTCACCCTGTTTCTCACTATACATGATATTGACGCAAGGGTACTACTTATTACACAACAGGGAATCGAGTTTTTTCAAGAATTCTCAAATTATCTAAAGATGAGGTTTCTGGTACAAATTATTAACCTGAACAGCAGAGCGTTGGTAGGTGCGAGGGGGAAGGAGGACATCACATTTTTTAAATTATTTTGGCAAGATCTGGAAGTGGTTGGAGAGCAAATTACGTGTTAGTCCATTCAATAATTTGGATGGATATTCCGATGTTGATTCAGTTATAATATTTCAAGCCATAAAACATCTGTCCTCTCCAATGTAAGTTCAGTATTTCGATATCTCAAGAATATTTACTTTACTTTCCAAACTATCTTGTGCAAGTCTTATCGTGTGCCATTTTCCAGCATGTACCATTTTCCTTCAGTCTGGTGCACATAGACCTCCTTTTCTTCATTACCTAAGACGTCTCACACTCTCCGCAAGTGATCTTAGATACTTCACTTTTATTTTTTGTGTGACAGTGGGTGTTTGTTGTTTAACAGTTTCTCGGCTACTATCTCCGTGATGTGGTAGTACTATTTAGTAGTGTACAGTCTCATTATTGTTCCACTGTTCGCATCGTAGGAGAAATTAATTTCTATATCCCCATTTTGTATAACTGCGAAATTTTTCAGTTTGACAACTCCTCGAATCCAAGTGGTTTGACGGCAGCAACTAAAGACCAATCTTTTTTCGTAGTCGAAGAGCTTCTTGGAGAACTACCGCAGACAGTGTAGTGATGGCATGTAAACGACTGGAACTTTAGGTGGCCACTGCAGAAAATTTTATCGTGATCACCTTGAGTATGGCACAATGCGTATTACGCGAAAACAAGCAATCTGCATACTTGCTTTAATGTGAAACGTTGAATTTCTTGTGCAGGAACATATCTGTCGTAAGTGAAATACAATGCTGATTTACTCGGAAATGGTTATAAGCCGTGTACATAAAACCCTATCAGTTACAGCACTACCTGTAACTCCGACTGTTTTATTCACTTACGACCGTATGATGTTTTGTCTAAAGGCATGGAAACTGATTGTCAGGTTCGAAATATACCGACTCATAGATAAGACGTAATGTCATGTTCGCAGTTATCCTACTCTAAACTTACAGTATTCATTACATTTGCGCAACACAAATGGCACGGTTCAAAATTGTAAAATCGGTAACTTAAGACTTATACGTTCCCCAGCCCGACATGGACAAGCTCACTGTTCAGGAAATTAGTTTTTAACAGTAGTGCGTAATCTGAAAGTGCATGTGCACTCTGACATCCGCAAATGTATCCGTACAACACGCGAAACGAAACCAAAATACATCCACTCCTGACAAATCAGTGCTTCCTGTCCAGAAATGAGACTACTTAACAATTCCGAAAAGAGCTGTAAGAACAACATACCGTTGTTGTTCTTGTTGTTGTGGTCTTCAGTCCTGAGACTGGTTTGATGCAGCTCTCCATACTACCCTATCCTGTGCAAGCTGCTTCATCTCCCAGTGCCTACCGTAGCCTACATCCTTCTGAATCTGTATAGTGTATTCATCTCTTGGTCTCCCTCTACGATTTTTACCCTCCACGCTGCCCTCCAATACTAAATTGGTGATCCCTTGATGCCTCAGAACATGTTCTACCAACCAATCCCTTCTTTTAGTCAAGTTGTGCCACAAACTCCTCTTCTCCCCAATTCAATTCAATACCTCCTTATTAGTTATGTGATCTACCCACCTAATCTTCAGCATTCTTCTGTAGCACCTCATTTCAAAACCTTCTATTCTCTTACTGCCCGAGCTATTCATCGTCCATGACTCACTTCCATACATGGCTACACTCCATAAAAATACTCTCAGAAACGACTTCCTGACACTTAAATCTATACTCGATGTTAACAAATTTTTCTTCTTCAGAAACTCTTTCCTTGCCATTGCCAGTCTACATTTTATATCCTCTCTACTCCGTCCATCATCAGTTATTTTGCTCCCCAAATAGCAAAACTCCTTTACTACTTTAAGTGTCTCATTCCATAATCTAATTCCCTCAGCATCACCCGAGTTAACTCGACTACATTCCATTATCCTCGTTTTGCTTTTGTTGATGTTCATCTTATATCCTCCTTTCAAGACACTGTCCATTCCGTTCAACTGCTCTTCCAGGTCCTTTGCTGTCTCTGACAGAATTACAATGTCATCGACGAACCTTAAAGTTTTTATTTCTTCTCCATGGATTTTAATACCTACTCCGAATTTTTCTTTTGTTTCCTTTATTGCTTGCTCAATATACAGATTGAATAACATCGGGGAGAGGCTACAACCCTGTCTCACTTCCTTCCCAACCACTGCTTCCCTTTCATGCCCCTCGACTCTTATAACTGCCATCTGGTTTCTGTACAAATTGTAAATAGCCTTTCGCTCCCTGTACTTTACCCCTACCTCCTTCAGAATTTGAAAGACAGTATTTCAGTCAACATTGTCAAAAGCTTTCTCTAAGTCTACAAATGCTTACAAACGTAGATTTGCCTTTTCTTAATTTGGCTTCTAATATAAGTCGTAGGGTCAGTATTGCCTCACGCGTTCCAATATTTCTACGGAATCCAAACTGATCTTCCCCGAGATCGGCTTCTACCATTTTTTCCATTCGTCTGTAAAGAATTCGCGTTGGTATTTTACAGCCGTGAATTATTAAACTGATAGTTCGGTAAATTTAACATCTGCCAACACCTGCTTTCTTTGAGATTGGAATTATTATATTCTTCTTGAAGTCTGAGGGTATTTCGCCTGTCTCGTACATTTTGCTCGCCAGATGGTAGAGTTTTGTCAGGACTGGCTCTCCCAAGGCTGTCAGTAGTTCTAATGGAATGTTGTCTACTCTTGGGGCCTTGTTTTGATTTAGGTCTTTCAGTGCTCTGTCAAGCTCTTCACGCAGTATCATATCTCCCATTTCATTTTCATCTACAACCTCTTTCATTTCCATAATATTGCCTTCAAGTAACTCGCCTTTGTACAGACCCTCTATATACTCCTTCCACCTTTCTGCTTTCCCTTCTTTGCTTAGAACTGGGTTTCCATCTGAGCTCTTGACATTCATACAAGTGGTTCTCTTTTCTCCAAAGGTCTCTTTGTTTCCTGTAGGCAGTATCTATCTTACCCCTAGTGAGATAAGCCTCTATGTCCTTGCATTTGTCCTCTAGCCATGCCTGCTTAGCCATTTTGCACTTCCTGTCGATCTCATTTTTGGGACGTTTGTATTCCTTTTTGCCTGCTTCATGTACTGCGTTTTTATATTTTCTCGTTTCATCAATTAAATTCAATATTTCTTCTGTTACCCAAGGATTTCTACTAGCCCTCGTCTTTTGACCTACTAGATCCTCTGCTGCCTTCACTACTTCATCCTTCAAAGCTACCCATTCTTCTTCTACTGTATTTCTTTCTCCCATTCTTGTCAATTGTTCCCTTAAGCTCTCCCTGAAACTCTGTACAACCTCTGGTTTAGTCAGTTTTTCCAGGTCCCATCTCTTTAAATTGCCACCTTTTTGCAGTTTCTTCAGTTTTAATCTACAGGTCATAACCAATAGATTGTGGTCAGAATCCATATCTGTCCCTGGAAATGTCTTACAAGTCAAAACCAGGTTTCTAAATCAGTCTTACCATTACATAGTCTATCTGAAACCTGTCAGTACCTCCAGGCTTCTTCCATGTATACAACCTTCTTTTATGATTCTTGAACCAAGTGTTAGCTATGATTGAGTTATGCTCTGTGCAAAATTCTACCAGGCGGCTTCCTCTTTCATTTCTTAGCCCCAATCCATATTCACCTACTACGTTTCCTTCTCTTCCTTTTCTTACTATCGAATTCGTCACCCATGACTATTAAATTTTCGTCTCCTTTCACTATCTGTATAATTTCTTTTATCTCATCATACATTTCTTCAATTTCTTCGTCATCTGCGGAGCTAGTTGGCATACGAACTTGTACTACTGTGGTAGGCTTGGGCTTCATATCTATCTTGGCCACAATAATGCGTTCACTATGCTTTTTGTAGTATCTTACCCGCATTCCTATTTTGCTATTCCTTATTAAACCTACTCCTAGATTACCCCTACTTGATTTTGTATTTATAACCCTATGTTCACTTGACCAGAAGTCTTGTTCCTCCTGCCACCGAACTTCACTAATTCCCAATATATCTAACTTTAACCTATCCATTTCCCTTTATGATGTCTATTCAAATTTCGCGCCAGTCGCGTAAGAGTGGCGCTAGTAGCGGCACTGTGGGGATTCAAATCAGGTTTGCCTTAAATACGCGCTGTAACGTTAGTGAGTGTTCCTGGAATGAAATTTTCATGGGGGAGGACATACCGTACGAACCATACGGTACGAACATATCGTAATTACCAATAAATTAACTATATTCCATTACGCTCAACTTATCTAAGGAAAAGAGGCTCCGCATAAACTGATCCAAAATATTTGAAATCAGTCTACATATTATTAATAAAACTTTTCGCCGCTGTTATGGAATAGCTGTGGAACACCAAACAGAAAGCGAACAATGTAAAAGTCCAGTGAGAACCTCAAAAATTGGAAAATCATTACAAAATTATTTGAGATAACACTAAATTTTAGATCAATAATTTATTTCTTTTCTATAGAAATCTAGAGATTAAAAATCTATTAGTCACTCGAGACATTTACGAATCAAGCCTTTAATCAGAACATCGTTACGGAAATATTCGAACAAAATTATCTAATAAATGCTTGTTCATATATTAAATTTCTATTTTTTTCTGATTAAGGATACACGAAATTTCGGTTTGGAAGAGAAATGTGAGCCTCTTTAGGTAACAGAGTAGTAATACTCAGTTATAATAGTTGACGGTTATAAGTGGAGCGATTACTTACGTAAAGAAACAGAAATTGGTTAACGAACAGATTTAAATACTAAGTTTTGTATTTGACAAGTGGTGTAATGAACGTGGCTGTGCGTCAGGCTGTGTAAAACAACTCACAACATTCATGATCACATACACGTTCTTTTTTTTCTCAGATTTCAAAATCCGAGACCGGTGTTGGAGATTCTCCTTGCTATTTAAGAACTGATAAATTGTCAAACGGAAGAATTCGACCTTATAAATATTTATATAACAATTTATTGCGTCAAGGTCGCCTGATTATACAATTTCAGCTTAGCGGTTTTGGAAATTTACTGTCATCTTCAGGAGAGGTAATTAATCTTCTAACAGCTTCGTCGAGATATATAAAAATGTTATGCCCTGTGTTCATCATGAAATGGTACAACATATGTCAAGGAATCATACATCATGCCACCATAAATCTCGTTTACCATGTGCCGATATGATGTGTAATTCGCTGACGTATTTTACACCGTTTCATAACGTTAGGAGTGTGTAACTTGAATTTTTATTATCACGAAGAAGCTGTTAATGGATTAATTATCCTATGCAAAGATTACAATAAATTGTCGATACCGGTGATGTGAATACTGTAGTAATTTGGCGAACGTGACATAATAATTATTCTCCATGATGGTTTGAAAACTTACGAAGGGAATCACTTCTAAATCATTTTTCCGATACTCGCCAACGACATTCCTTTTCAACGTAGTTCTTATAGAATCATCTTATTACCTATTGATTTACGCAGGGCAAGTGCAGAGAGGAACGGATTACAAAACGTATTGTTCCTAAGAAGAAACACTTAGCATGAGTACAAACTTCGACATTAAAATTACTTCGTCCTACTCTGGATGTACTCTATAATGTATGCCTACTGCGGTTTACGTGTACAAAGCAATCATTTGACGAAATCGGCGTTTAATGGGAAGGTTCACAAATTTGTGTCAAGTAATGAAAACATTCTTCACCTATCTACATCTACATGATTACTCTGCAATTCACATTCAGCTCTGTGTTTGGTAGAGGGATCATAGAACCACCTCCATAAAATTTCTCGACCAATTAACTCCGAAACACACGCAGTAGAAATGAGCACTTATATCTTTTCGTTCGAATTTTAACAACTCATATTTTATTACGATGGTCATTTCGCCGTGTGTAGGTGGAAGTGAACGAAATGTTTTGGCATTCGTAGGAAATTGCAATTTTTTGAAAAGATCTCGCCATAGCGAAAAATGTCTGTTTTACGAACTACCACCTCAACTTGTTTACCATACACGTAACTCTCTCTCCCCTATTTTACGGCTGGCCCCGGTGGCCGAGCGGTTCTAGGCGCTACAGTCTGGAACCGCGGACCGCTACGGTCGCAGGTTCGAATCCTGGCTCGGGCATGGATGTGTGTGATGTCTTTAGGTTAGTTAGGTTTAAGTAGTTCTAAGTTCTAGGGGACTGATGACCTCAGAAGTTAAGTCCCATTGTGCTCAGAACCATTTGAACCATTTGAACCTATTTCACGATAACACAACATGAGCTTCCCTTCTTTCAACCTTTCTAATGACCTCCGTTAATCCTGTCTGGTAAGAATCCGGTACTGCGTACCAATACTCCAAAAGATGGCGGACAAGCGTAGTGTAATCAGTCTCTTTAGTAGATGTGTTGCATTTTCCTAAGTGTGCTGCAGTAAAACGCAGTCTCTAGTTTGTCTTCTCCACAACATTTTCTATGTAAAGTCTCAAATTTAAGTTGTACGTAATTGTAATCCCTAGGAACTAAAATGAATAGACAAAATTTAATTTTGTGCCATTCATCGTTCAACCGAAATTTAATGGAGGACCTCACACTCTTTATTGGTTAAGTTCCATTTACAACTAATTATCGTAGGCTTGTCTTCTTGCTGCATGTAACGACGGAGCATGGCATAACAGCACCACTAGGCTGAAATAGCCCAGTCTGGGCTCCTTGCCTTTCAACCTCGGAACATTTCTCGAATACTTTTCCGGAAAGTTTCAACGCTATCATTATCAAACTTTACATACCCGAATTCCTCTTTTAAGAGATTTCAAAAAGCGTTAAAAAGTACTTCCTTCAATATCACGTCTGATTCAAGTGGTTAGAGTATTACCCGTACAACATAGCTACGTGCCTCGTGTGAATACATCCATTTGAAGAAAACCGCGTTTCGATATCTGAACCGTTCGCGAAATAAGAGTTGGAAACTTCATCTGATCCTCCATGTACAGAAAGGGGACCGTAAAAAGCCAAGTAAGCAACACAACACCTCGGGCAACAATCTCATTTCTATGGAAGATGACCTCTTAGGCGAATGGAGATTAAAAAAAAGAAACAAATTTTAAAGCCTAACGTCCCGTCGGCAACGGGATCTTTAGGAACAAAGTAAGAGCTCGGTTTGCGAAACGAAATCAACAGTGTTATCTGCAGAACAACCAGCCCGGCAATTGCGTAAAGGAATTTTTATTCCTCTCGTGCCTAATGACTTAACTGGTGCACGAAATCATCACCTTTTTCTTTTTAAAAAAATTCAGATCTGCTCAACAGGCTCCGAGATAGCATATTACGTGTGTTGGATAAAGAGCCGATTCGAGAACATTTTTCCACATAAGAGACTAAGTGACATATCACTTGGCGCCCCCACCTCCGACTCCCTCCCTCGCGCGCGCCTTTCTTTTAAAAGAAGTACTACATAGATGTTCCCCAATGACAGAAATAAATTTCTGAATATTATTCCAGTGTTAAATATTAAAACAAGGAACTATTTATCTTCTTTCAAGGTAACTCCTGACATGTTTAAAAAATTTAGTGAAACCAGAGGTAACTAGAAGTACCGTATTGTATTATTCTTATTTCAGTAAATATGTGCTATCTGTTCTTTCTTCAATAAAAATGTGATATCATTGAACTAAGTGGAAAGACTGAAAGTGTATAATTTGTGTTATTCTTTCAGTTTAATAACGGAACATTTTAATTCTGTAATACACAAATTATTTCTCTCGGCATCGGAAAAATGGGGACAAAAATGTAAAATGTCACCTAATTTTACATACTGTTAAAGGTAAAACACTGTAGAATCTGCGTAAGCTAAACGTGTGAAAACTCAACAGTAGGTAGCTAAAGATTAGAATGGTTCAAATGGCTCTGAGCACTATGGGACTTAACTTCTGAGGTTATCAGTCCCCTAGAACTACTTAAACCTAACTAACCTAAGGACAGCACACACATCCATGCCCAAGGCAGGATTCGAACCTGCGACCGTAGCGGTCGCGCGGCTCCAAACTGTAGCGCTTAGAACCGCTCGGTCACACCGGCCGGCAAAGATTAGAAATTTTACCCCGAAAGTAATTGAAAATTTGTAAATATGGTAAAAATGTTTATGTATGGAATCGAAAAAGAAAACACAAATTTGTGAGTAACGTGAAAGACGAATCTTCTATTTAATAAGGTCATGTTTTATTCCTAGAGTAATTCAATATATTCAGTGTACAACTTCTTCCGTCTGATAACAAAGTTATATTGAAATTTTTCTGGCCTTTATCTAAGCAATATATTTCAAAATATAATTTGAATCTATTCACTTCAAAGTACACAATCGTTCTTTAAAAAAGTGTTGACTTATGGTATGTCTTCATCAACATGAGTTCTTAAAAACTCCTTTCATCACATGTAACGTGCTGAAGTCGTATTTTATTTCTTACTAAGATAGGCGGTGACTGATATGTGAACCCCATTGGATCGGGTGTTAATAGAAATCTGTACGTCTCAATTATATTTGTACTAAGACAGTATTTCATACTGAAACTCAGCGACAGCTTGTAGCCAAACATTAACTCGTTTGCGTTCCGATGTTTGCTGGAATGTTTTTGCTTCTATTGTTAGTATACTTCCACAAGTGTCAGTGGCTGCAACAGGGCTCGAACCTGGTACCTTCACTAGAGAGCAGGAGAGAGGTATCGGTGGAATTGATGCTGTGAAGCCGAATCGTGGGTGATGCCTGGATAGCTCAGCCGATAAGTGCATTGCCCGCGAAAGGCGACGTTCTGTGTGCGACACACAGTTTGAATCGGTCGGTAAATTTCGAAACAGCAGAACTCCGTTGCAGAGAGAGAGAATCGTTGTGGAAACAATCACATAGGCCGTGATCAAACCGTTTCTTCCAGGAATGTAGTAAGGTACGCAGGAGAGTTTCTATTATCAGAATGAATTTTCGCTCTTCGGCGGAGTGCGTGCGCTTGACGGATTAAAACTGTGTCGTATCGGTACACAAACCTGTGACCTTTGCCATTCGCGGACAAATGCTCTTTCACCTAAGTTATCTTAGGACGAGTCACAAACGCCTACAAAGCATCATTACTGCCAGTACCGAGAGAGGCACCTTCTAAATCTGTGGGAGCAGATCTTGAACGAATAACTCATATAGTAGAAAAATTGTCTGCGAAAAGCAAAGGTTCCAGGTTGGTTCGAATCCGGGCCCGGCACGGAGTTTAAGTCTACCACGAAGGTTCAAATCAGAACAGAGTGTTTCAGAACGAAAATTCACTGTAGAAACAAACCACTAGGCTGTGGCTAAGACATTTTTTCCGTTATATCCTTTCATCCGTGAGTGCTAGTCCCACGCGATATGCAGAACACCTGCGTAACTTGGCACGTAAGAGAGGTGGTGGTGGTGGTGGTGGTGGTGGTGGTGGTGGCGGCAGTAAAGCTGTGATGGCGGGTCGCAAGTCTTGCTCGATGCTTCAATATCTTAGTCAATAGAACACTTGCCAGCGAAAGGCAAAAGTTCCAGGTTCGAGTGTCGGTCCTTCACATATAATCTACGAGAAAGTTTCAGTCTATGAAGATGGGAAAGTAGGACAGAGGTGACTGTGTAGGCTTTCCCGGTGAATTAATTGATGATATTTGAAACCTGATAGTCAGGCGAAGGCAGGACTCGGTTACGATTGTGGACGGGGCCGTAGTCAGTTACTATAGGTTGCCTTTTACACATATATTTTAAACCAGTAATTCCAGACTCAACAGTAAATAAAAAAAACACACATTATTAATGAAGGAATGAACAACTGTGTAAAATGATAGTGTTTTCAGTGCGTTACAATTTAGCAAATCACCATAAAATACAGATACAACAGATAATGTTTTAAAAATAAGCCAGTGTGATCACGACTGAAGGCCTTATACGCCAAAAATGGCAATAAATTAAGAATGTTTAAGAACTCGCTGCAATTTACAACTTACAAATATTAAAATATTACGGATAAGTGACCACCAACACAGCAGAAGGCATCAGACGATAGACATGGCAGTAAATAAGGTTTTTAAGGCTTACTGCTAAAAAAAAAAAAAAAATACCAAATTGGAATTTTAAGACAATCACAATTACGGCTGAAGGCCTTACACGGCAGGAACAGTAATTATACAAAAATTTATAAACTTGCCGTAAAACAGAGATTACAATAGCAAAGGTTAATTTAAAAAAAAAAAATAAGAGCAGCTGATCACCAAACGGGTGAAATAAAATGATTGTAAAACTTGTAACACAACCCTTACACCGCTAGATTTATTCCAGAAGGCGACCGGAACTATTAAACAGGGCCAGCCGGAGTTGCCGAGCGGTTCTAGGCGCTACAGTCTGGAACTGCGCGACCGCTACGGTCGCAGGTTCGAATCCTGCCTCGGGCATGGATGTGTGTGCTGTCCTTAAGTTAGTTAGGTTTAAGTAGTTCTAAGTTCTAGGGGACTGGTGATCTCAGAAGTTAAGTTCCATAGTGCTCAGAGCCATTTGAACCATGTTAACTGGGCACACAGAACCTTTAATGTAAGCATTACAAGGTATTATAATAAATAATACAATAATACAACACAAAGACCAGTCACAGACGGTGCTCCAGGAATCGACTTCTGAGAATAAACACTGTCGCGAGCGATGAGATAGGCAGCCCTGCATTCACTTCACAAGATGGTAACTCAGACTAGTGGCATTCTAACGAATGCTGAGGCTACCTAATGTCCGATAAACCAAATACGTCGATGGAAAAATACGCCAAAGCCGGAACCGGCGGTCTGCACTACGTCCCCAGAAAACGGTATTTGGAGCGCCCGGAACGAGAAAGGAATCACTACTACTGGAAGAGAAAAATCACCAACCGGCCTACACTCGAGAAAGCTGTCAAAACTACACGCCTTACCGGACAGCAGCGGCAAGGCGAGGAAACGTTCACTGCCGTTACATACACCAACCCCCAGGGCAGGTAGCTGGGGCGTCAGCGGCCACCAGGCAGGAAAAATACCACTGGTTGAACTTAACAAGTAGTAACAAGGTGTACGCAGTAAATAGTGATAAGAAGTCGAGGAAAGCTAATAACATCCATCTTCCCTAAGCACTCCACTCGCTGATCTTCGCATCGGTGACACTACAAGCAGCAACACTAACCCAAGACACTGGAGAATCGCGAGATATCTACTTGAGTTCAGGTGCACTCATCTTAAAGCTTGCAGGATCCGGTTTACGACGAGGTCGTGCACCCTCGTGACCACAGCCCTTCGATCCGGCAGTCCATGCGCGCCATCAGTGGTCCCGGAGTGTTCTTTCACTGGCTCCTCCTCAGGCCTCAACCGACTCCACACTCATACGACTCGGAAAAACGTCGCCCCAAAGATAGGGCAACAGTTACTACATATCGATAACCGCCGCAGCTGCCACTAGCGGACAGACAACGCTTGCGAAACGGAATGGCGCCAGTCAACACGAGAAGAGAAACAACCGCAACCATTCCAACTAAACGATACGGTCTGGCCTCCAACAGAGGCCAGAAACCTACAAACAGCACCAACTCGAGCCGCAGCACAGCTCAATATTCCTGTCTGGTCTGCAGCTGGACCGTGCAGTCGTCTAGACACAGGTGGTGGAAGAACTGAAACTGTAAGAGCGGGCGGTAGCCGCGCCTGAATAGCTCAAGTTTGTGACAGTTGTGCAGAAGGACAGTTGGGTGGAGATGGAATGTGGAAGCACTGCCACGGAGCCCAAGGCTTTTCAGGTAGTTTTTCGCCTTCGCCTTCACATTCACTGACTTCGCCAAATCACAACCAGACTGCCACATTACAACCTAACTACACCTCATGCTAAGCTACATATCAGTCAGACATCACAACCAGATTTTTTGCTTTCACATTCGTTGGCTTTGCCATCTCACAGACAAACTATAACATTCCAGTCTATACTTCATTTGAAGAAAGGAAAACTAGCCTGAAACAGGCTGCTACACGGATCGAATGCGGAAGAGGAAGAATTATCGACGATAGTCGGTGCGCTTCTCAGCCTGGATGTTGAAATGGCGTCTCTCGTATTATTTGATTAAGTTTCCTGTTCATGTGTATAACACAGTCTCAAACAAAAGGATCCACTTCAAAGGTGATAACAAAATCAGAGGTGAAATTATTACCATCTTCGATTGAAATTGTTGTAAATACTGATTACTTTTTGTAATTTAAGTAATGTCACGTTCGTTGACTTTGCTAATCTGAATGAACATGAAATTTATGCCAAAATGTTCATGGTTGGTTAACAGCATGCTTCGTGTCGAGTGAACGTGTATGCAGTTAATGTTCATACAGCAGACATTGTTTTGTAAAAAGTTAGAGCTCGTTTTTAACCTGGAAGCTTCCGCCGCTCTATCGTTAAGCCACCAAGGGAGTTGTTTCGGACTTCATTCGAACAGCCACAAATTAACTTGCATCATATAATAAATAACACTACTGGCCATTACAATTGCTACACCAAGAAGAAATGTAAATGATAAAAGGGGATTCATTGGACAAATATATTACACTAGAACTGAGATGTGATTACATTTTCACGCAATTTGGGTGCATATTCCCTGAAAAATCAGTACCCAGAACAACCACCTTTGGCCATAATAACGGCCTTGATGCGCCTGGGTATTGAGACAAACAGACCGTGGATGGCGTGTACAGGTACAGCTGCCTATGCAACTTCAACACGATACCACACTTCATCAAGAGTAGTGACTGGCGTATTGTGATGGGCCAGTTGCTCTGCCACCATTGACCAGGCGTTTTCAATTGGTGAGAGGTCTGGGGAAGGTGCTGGCCAGGGCAGCAGTCGAACATTTTCAGTATCCAGAAAGGCCCGTACAGGACCTGCAACATGCGGTCGTGCATTATCCTGCTGAAATGTACGGTTTTGCAGAGATCGAATGAAGGGTAGAGCCAAGGGTCGTAACACATCTGGAATGTAACGTCCACTGTTCAAAGTGCCGTTAATGCGAACAAGAGGTGACCGAGACGTGTAACCAATGGCGCCCCATACCATCATTCCGGGTGATGACGAATGAACGCTTCCAATCTGCGTTCACCGCGATGTCGCCAAACACGGATGCGACCATCATGATGCTGTAAACAGAACGTGGATTCATCCGAAAAATGAGGTTTTGCCATTCGTGCACCCAGGTTCGTCGTTGTGTACACCATCGCAGGCGCTCCTGTCTGTGATGCAGCGTCGAGGGTACCCCGCAGCCATGGTCTCCGAGCTGATAGTCCATGCCGCTGCAAACGTCGTCGAACTGTTCGTGCAGATGGTTGTTGTCTTGTAAACGTCCCCATCTGTTGACTCAGGGATCGAGACGTGGCTGCACGATCCGTTAGTCATGCGGATAAGATGCCTGTCATTTCGACTGCTAGTGATAAGAGGCCGTTGGGACCCAGCACGGCGTTCCGTATTACCCTTCTGAATCCACCGATTCCATATTCTGCTAACAGTTATTGGATCTCGATCAACGCGAGCAGCAATGTCGCGATACGATAAACTGCAATCGCGATAGGCTACAATCCGACCTTTATCACAGACGTAAACGTGATGGTACGCATTTCTCCTCCTTACACGAGGCATCACAACAACTTTTCATCAGGCAACGCTGGTCAACTGCTGTTTGTGTATGAGAAATCGGTTGGAAACTTTCCTCATGTCAGCACGTTGTAGGTGTCGCCACCGGCGCCAACCTTGTGTGAATGCTTTGAAAAGCTAAACATTTGCATATCACAGCATCTTCTTCCTGTTGGTTAAATTTCGCGTATGTAGCATGTCATCTTCGTGGTGTAGCAATTTTAATGGCCAGTAGTGTAAAACAACAACTGAACGGTTGATCATGTTACAAAATAAAACCAAGTCTGAAACATAATCGTCCAATTATTAATAGCAAAACGTTACAATGAAACCACTTATGTCCGTATTATGCTGCTGCCAGACAGGGAGGAAGTAAAGAATCTAATGTCTCTTTTCATAATTAAATTATTACAACTTCGTAGAACAAAGATTAGCTTCACATAAGGGGTTTGCAAAGAGGAAATAATAAGAGTGGAAGACCAAGATCGAATTGCACGGATTAAAACAGGTGTAAGACAGGAATGTAGTCTTTCTCCCCTACTGTTAAATCTGTACATCGAAGGAGGCATGTAGTCTTTCTCCGCTACTGTTCAAACTACACGTCGAAGAAGCAATGACGAAAATAAAAGGTTCCAGAGTGAGATCAAAATTCAAGGTGAAAGGATGACAATGTTAAGATTCACTGATGACATTGCTATCTTCAGAGAAGGTGAAGAAGAATAACATGAACTGCTGACTGGAATGAACAGAGTACTGAGTGTAGAATATGGACTGACAATAAATCGAAGAAAGACGGAAGTAATGAGAAGTAGCAGGGATGAGAAATTTAATGACAGGATTGGTGAGCATGAAGTAGATGGTATAAAGAAATTTTGCTACCTAGGTACCAAAATAACCGATGTCGGACGGAACAAGGAGGACATAAGTAGAGTAGCACTGGAAAAAAGGGCATTCCTGGCCAATAGAAGTGTACCAGTATAAAATATAAGTCTTAATTTGAGGAAGAAATTTCGAAGAACGTATGTACGGACCACAGCATTGTGAGGTATTGAAACATGGAATGTGGTAAAACGAGAACAGAACACAATGGAACCATTTGAGATGTGGTGCTACAGAAGAATGTTTAATATTAGGCGGACTGGTAAGGTAAGTAAAGAGGAGGTTCTCCATAGGATCGCCGAGGAAAGGAATATATAGAAAAGACTGAGAAGGAGAAGGGACAGTATGATAGGGCTTTTGTTGAGACATCAGGGAATGACTTCCACAGTGTTAGAGGGAGCTGCAGAGGGTACAAACTGTAGAGCAAGAGAGAGATTGGAATAAAAAATGGCTCTGAGTACTATGGGACTTAACATCTGTGGTCATCAGTCCCCTAGAACTTAGAACTACTTAAACGTAACCAACGTAAGGACATCACACACATCCATGCCCGAGGCAGGATTCGAGCCTGCGACCGTAGCGGTCACGCGGTTCCAGACTTAAGCGCCTAGACCCGCACGGCCACACCGGCCGGCGAGATTGGAATACATCCAGCAAATAATTGAGGGCGTAGGGTGCAAAGTTTGCTCCGAAATGAAAAGGTTAGCTCAGGAGAGAAATTCTTGGCGGGCCACTTCGAACCAGTCAGAAGATAGATGACTCAAAAAAAAAAACTGGATTTACACATGTTAATTTTCCAAAGATTTTGTTTTTTATAAGTATAATTAAAAGAAATACCTTTTTACTTTTCATACACTGCAGTTGCCATAATTCCGCGGGGACCAATAACCTCGCCGTTTGGTCCCCCCCCCTCCCCCCCCCCCCAAAATCAACCAACCATAATTCAGCAAACATTTTAGATGAAACAACGTTAGGGATTATTACACAGGAGTCCATAAGCAGGAATATCACGTGATGTTGTACTTATTATCATGTCCCTTAAGGACTATTCAATCAAACACAAGACACCACCTTTCTGGTTTTATCAGATAATATGTGTTTCTTAGGCTGTCTGTCACATCCGACTAGGTGAATAGGGGGCTGGTAGCCAAGTCCCGCGTCAGTTACATGATTCGCAAACATTTCGAAAACGTTTTCACTCTTTCACATGGATAACACTAGACGCAAACAGATGGGGTACATAATTTCTGTCTCGGGGGCAAGGTGAGGCATCCGGCCACCCTCTACGCTAACATTGCCAAACCCGAAAATTAAAACGCGGACCCTGTAGGGATACTATATAAAACCAGGAACCAAGGAAAAGAAGTGGTAATCGGAAGCTTTTACAGATCGCCTGGGTGAGGAGCTCTAGTGATAGAGCTAGCAGAACATCGTTAATAATTTTCCTGATCATGCCGTTGTAATAGGGGATGACTTTAATTTGCAAGGTATAGACTGGGAGTGTCACGCTATAAAAACTGGTGCCAGAGACAGGGATTCGTGTGACATTGTTCTGGATGTCCGAAAAGTACTTTGAGCAGATAGTTAGACACCCAAATCGCGAGTGTATCGTCCTAGACCTGCTGGCAACAAACAGACCTGAACTTACCGAATCAGTTAACGCAGAGGAAGGTATCAGCGATCATAAGGCGGTGATAGCATCTCCGACAACGGGTCTTACAAAGAATGCTGAGAAAGATAGGAAGACA
This sequence comes from Schistocerca piceifrons, assembly GCF_021461385.2. Taxonomy (NCBI): domain Eukaryota; kingdom Metazoa; phylum Arthropoda; class Insecta; order Orthoptera; family Acrididae; genus Schistocerca; species Schistocerca piceifrons. Next base: position 282,122,265 of record NC_060142.1, on the reverse strand, counting down.
CTTTTGCTTGGCAAGAGTGGTACGATACAAATTTCAGAGTACCTGAGCAGTCAGAATCAAATATTCGGTGATGAGGACGAAAATGTGGAGAACAAATGGAAAAAAAATCAAAGGCCTCGTGTAATATGCACTACACAAGTATGTTCCCAGTAAGGTCTTAAGGGATGGGAAAGACCCGCCATGGTTTAATAGCCGTGTTAGAAAATTGCTACGTAAATAAAGAGAACTTCACCTTAGATTCAAGAGAAGTAAAAATCTAGCTGACAAACAAAAGCTGAAGGAAGCGAAAATGAGCGTAAGAAGTGTAATGAGAAAAGCTTTCAATCGCTTTTAAAGTAAAATTATGTCAGCTGATCTGAGTAAAAACTCTAAGAGGTTTTGGTCGCATGTAAAATCAGTAAGTGGGTCAAAATCATCTTTTCATTCACTCAGCCACCACACTCGCACCGAAACGGAAGATAACAGTGAGAAACACGAAATACTGAATTCGGTCTTCCGAAACTGTCTCACCGAGGAAGATCGTAACACGGTTTCTCCTTTCAATCGTCTTAATAACGTCGAAATGACAAATAGAAAAACAACTACAATCGCTTAGTAGTGGAAAGGCTTGAGGAGTGCTCCCAATTTTTCAACCTTCCAACATATGTAAAAACTAGTTCCTAATAACATGCAAACTGTGTTACGGTGCCAGACAGGAAACAAAATTATAGTGTGCCTGTATGCTAGCTGCGAAAAGCCGTCTGGACCTAGGAAGAATCCCAGGCTCCTCAGAAATGTTTCTCTGTCGAAGTGTTACTTCGCACAAATGCTACCCCGGATAGATCAACCGGTTAGAAAATCGCCCGAAAATGGAAAAAAATTTGGGTTCCATCCTAATCCGACACAAAGTTTTAATTTATGGCGAGTTTTCAAACCAGTGCGCAAGTCTGTGCACAATGAAAGATCGGTGCCGGAATGAAAGTAATTGGTTCGGTTACATGTTGGTCAAAATGAGAATACAAGTCTTTGGCAACAGAACACCGCAGAGACTCAAGGAGAGAGTAATTATTTCAACGAAAGAGAAACATCTGTGGGCTGCGTATAATACGAACAAAAGAAGTGCTGTCTCGCTGCGGCAAAGGATTTAGGATTCACAACGGCGCAGGGAGGCACGCGGCAGAGGAGGAGAGTACACTGTTGCTGAGACGCCGCATTTCCCTGGAGACAAGATAAAAGCCGCAACTGCATACGAGATCCGCCCGTGGCGCAGAACAAAGAACGCTTCAGCGCGAGTGTGGAGCGCGGCCGCGAATAAAAAGCGAAAAAGGGCGAGTGTTTGGACATGCTGTTTTCTCTCCAGTTACCGGCGCGTCAAGTGTACGTAAGCGAGGCACGCCCGCATCCTGTTAAATTTCTATGCGCTTCTCGCCTCCCTGGCACAACACTCCACGATTACATTACAGAATTGCCGTTCCAGCAGATTATCCCGCTTCTTTATGAGTAGGCATGTTTTACTGCTTGAATTTATGTGATCGTTACACCATTATTGCAAACCTGACAGTTTGAGACTGATTCCAGTAACAGCTCGCGAATATTTAGATTATTAGCTTGTCCTACGTTACCTCTTCTAGTATACATGGAGTTGACAAAAGTCGTGGGTTACCTCATAATGCCGGCCGCTGTGGCCGAGCGGTTCTAGGCGCTTCAGTCCGGAACCGCGCTGCTGCTACGGTCGCAGGTTCGAATCCTGCCACGGGCATGGATGTGTATGATGTCCTTAGGTTAGTTAGGTTTAAATAGTTCTAAGTCCAGGGGAGTGATGACCGGAGCTGTTGAGTCCCATAGTCAGAGCCATTTGAACCATACCACCTAATATCATGTCGGACCTTCTTTCACCCGTGCCAAATTATTACCGGTGCAGGATATTTTTCACGAACTGACTTCTCGATTACGTCACATAAATGTTCGGTGGGATACATGTAAGACTATCTCGGAGGCCAGATGATTCGCTCGACTGTCGAGAATGTTCTGCAAACTAATCGGGGACAACCGTGGTCCGGTGACATGACAACGTTGTTTGGGTACATGAAGTCCATGAATGACTGCAAATGGTCGCCAAGTAGCCGAAAATAACCATCTGCAGTCAATGATCGGTTCAGTTCGGCGAGAGAATCCAGTCCATCCCATGTAAACAAAGGCCACACCATTATGGAGCTACCACCAGCTTGTACTGTTCATTGTTGAAAACTTGCCTCTATGACCTGGAGTCTGTGCTACACTCGAATACTACCAACACATCTTACCAACTGAAATCGGCACTCATTCGACCAGGACAAGGCTTTCCAGTCTAGGGCTGTAATATATTGATTATTCCTTGCTACTGTAGTGTTATCTTGATGCTGTGAGAACGGAGGACAGGCGCTCCAATGCGCGGAAGCAGAGACGATGACGATGACGAGGGCAGACGAAACTAGGAGAGATATTGTTACATGAAGTAAACAGTAAGGGGAGAGCCTTGCGAAAATGCAGACGCCCCCAGACGCGGTCCCCTTAGTTATTCTTCAAGGAATTAACATGTAACTTCATATGTCATCTAGATGCTACAGGGCATCACAACATACATGCTCGCGGAGCAAGCTGTGAGCAGCAAGGAGTGAGCACGGAGCAGCGCGAGCACGCTACCCCCACTACCGGACCAGAGCGGAGAGTGGGGAGAGTCACGTGGGGTACACAACAGCTGCCGCCAGTCGATGTAAATCCGCGGCCACCTCCAGGGATGTCACTCACGAATTATTACTGCGACAAATGAAACAAATAATGGAGAATGTACACGTGCCACATAATTTTACTAGCTTAGTGTATGCCTCTACCATCTGTAGACACTGAAACTAAAGAATTCCACGACAATCCTATATTTTCAACACTTTCTTCAACACTACTTAAAATATCACCTCCGATTGTAGTATTCTTCATGGCTGCTACATCGAGGAGCTCCTCCCTCACCTGAAGATCTCTGTTAACGCCTCTAATAAATATGGCAAGCTGCGCTGTTCCAGTGATATCAACACTTTCGTCCAGAGCTAGAGAATACGCCATAAAATCTTACAGATATTTGCAAGCTGGCTCTGGACGTCGTCTGCCATGTCCTGTATTCGACGCATAATTTTAATGTTAGATAATGGCACAATCCGAAACTGTTCAACTGGAGATGGACACAAATGTTCCGCTGCAACTACCAAACATTTTTATTAAATCGCCATCAGTTACGGGGCGCAGGGATTTTGCTAAAAGCAAAGCAATTTTGTAACCCACTCTGAGAGCTGCCTCAGTTGATTTTTCTTCGTCGTCCAGATCTTCTTCGGATAGCTTCCTTTTAAGTTTAATAACTTCCTGTGCACGATCTGGTCAATCACATTTTCCACGTCCGTAGTCTTTCGCGTGGTACGACATATAATGTCGCTGCGAATTAAATTTCGTAAAAGAATTCAGCGTTTTGTGACATACTAAACATTTTGCAACACCATCTTTTTCTGTGAACAGATACAATTCCTCCCAATGGGGGTTGAACTGCGAAAACATGGTTGGGGTTACACAACGGCGACTTCACATGATTCTTAACCAGCGAAGTGACTGCTAAGAGCTGATCGTAGTACTTTAAACGTTACACAGTCGGCGCGAATTCAATAGGCACGCTGCGGCCCTATTAAAACGTGCGCGCGCATTTCCCTGTCCTCCCCTCCCACCCTCCCTTACTACTCGACGACCTTGCAGCTGCTCGCGAGCACGTGCCTGAGCAGACGCGAGTACTCGCGCTCAAAACGGGCCAGTTGTTAAGCCCTGCTGTAGTAGGTTGTCACCGTAGACCTTTGTAACCAACAGGCACGTACTAGTGTACAAAGCCAGCTTGATACCAGCCCTGAGAACAGCAACGTCAGTAGACTCACAAGGGTTGGAAAGAGAGCGAAAACGCCAAAAACTGTTGCGCAGCAGTCCCTACTCCGGGAAGCCCGAGGGGCGGGGCTAAATGACGTATAATAATAATGTTACAAGCCTTATTTGGCAGAGCAGTTACGTTTAGCTTTCAGCTGAACAATCTTGATACCAAATACTGACTTAGTTAGTGCAACTGCATTAACATCCCCGCCTTAGGAGCAATAGAGGGGACCTAACTAAACCATGATTGGCAGGCGCCTGCAAGAGACCAACGGGATTGGCTGGACGGCTTTGATTGGGAAAAACAGTGCCCCAACGCGACTCTTTAAAACCCTTAGATTCCACATTTTGGCAGAGTTCTCAGACGATCTGGGCGCCGAATCCGCGTCCGTTGACTCCAGCCTCGGTCCAGCTCCGCATAAGTCTTCCCTCTCACTTGGAGTGCCTCAGTGAACAGTGTCACATTCATTATGTTTTGCTTTGCAACTGAGTTGTTGCCTTAAGATGCTGCTAGTATTTGCTACTGTGGTTGACATTCACTCCTGAGACTTCTGCACTGGCTTCTGTTGTGACAGTGTTATTCATGCTTTTTCTAACCCTAGAACTAGCATCCAGTGTATTAGTTAGTCCCGTCTGGAATAAACAACTATTTCAAAACCCTGTTTGTCCTAGAGTCTTCACAATGAGTTCCCCACCGAGTCTCACCACCTGCATTTCTAGTAAATGCCTTCACTGAGAATTGTCCTTCTGCCTTCTGCTCTGTACCGCTCCGGAGCGCAGACTGACCAGCAACCCCTTTATCCGTCTCCCACCTAAGTCAGGACAAGGCAGAGTGCTACCGAAATGGTCACAGGCACAAGAGAGGCAGTCCAGGCAATGTCGTGCTGTTAGCAAAGTCATTAACGCTAAAATTCGCCGCACTGTTCTAACGGATACTTTCGTCATGAGTCCCACATTTATTTCACGCAGTTTTGCTTGTCTGTTAGCACTGACTACACAAACGCCGCTGCTCTTGGTCATTAAGTGGAGGCGTCGGCCACCTGTTTGTCCGTGGTGAGAGGAATGCCTGAAATTTGGTATTCTTCGCACATTCTTTACATTGTGGATCTCGGAATATTGAATTCCCTAACAATTTGCATCTAGCTCCAACTACCGTTGCGTGTTCAAAGTCTGTTAATTCCCGTCTTGCAGCCATAATCGCTCGAGTGCAAATGACAGCTCCGCAAGCACAGTGCCCTTTTATACCTTGTGTGCGCGATACTTCCGCCTTCTGTACATGTGCATATAAACCCAAAGACTTTTTGTCACCTCAGTGTGTTAAAATGGATGTTTGTGTGTCCGTGCTCTGTACGTTCCTCTATCATTCATCACATTACGATGTTCTTGTACGCACTTGGGCGAAGGTTTCTGTGGGGCTAAGAAATACCTACGACCAGTAGGGATGGGGGGACTGGAGGAAGGAGGTGACATAGAAGCTTAACTCAGGAACATTTCGAGCAATCTGAATCAAATTTTCCAGTGTGATAAATACAGATAAAAAGCGCCATTCTGAGCCCCAGCGAAAGAAACCTACGTTAAATGAACTGATGATGGGTGCTCTTTGCACCAAGCGTTGCTCATCTCGTGTTACTGCACTTACTAACCTCCCCAAGCAGAACTGTGTAGTCTACAAAGATCGTAAGAGATAAACCTTTTTCTATCAAGTTGTGTATATACTCTGTGTAAAAAAAAAAAAAATCTACTTGGTTTTTCATGAAAAATGTAAATTTTAATAGTTTGAGGACACTTAAGTGAAGAGCGATAAAAATGTCGTTGGAAACATTTCAAAAACTTTGCCATAATCTGAAGAGCTATATAGCGGTGAGTAGCTGCGATAAACAAGTAAAACTTGGCAAGTAGGTTAAACAAATTGCGCTGTGCACATTTATTTGTTAGTATCGTATCATTTCAGCCACTATTTGGATGCTTCAAGTTGCCATTTGATTTTTGGCTTACTAAGTTATTCGATCAAATTTAGATCGCAAAAGCGTGATTACCGTTAAGCAGTATTGTGATAGACTGTTGTTATATGGTAGACATGTTAGGTTTCTATGATTGTCTCATTTTAATATGTACCTAGCCCCATTCCACACCCACGAAGGTTCTCCTTATTTACCGGATGTACGGAATACGATGAATGGATTAATGAATGGATGAATGAATGAACGAACGAATGAAACGTATAATTCCAGTAAAAGTGGAAAAATTTTGGAGACCTATCTCTTGATCAAAATGAACTGTTACAGAGTCGTTCTACCTAAGGCACGGTGACGATAGGTAGAGGTCACGCTTTAATACAGCTTTAAAGAAGGATCATCACATTCGGGAAACACAGGCCAATTAACGAAACTCGTACAAACCACTTAAGGAAATCCAGCAAACAAGGTTCAGATGAGCTAAAGGTCTATTTACGCAGTCAAATGTTGAGAAAAATTTATTGATTGCTTTGAATTCCGGTTGGAACTAACTTTGTGAATCAGCTGACATGTCTCACAGATGGAAGGAATGCAATGTGTTCAACCGTCTCACTAAGTTTCATAGCTTTACCACAACTATTTACTAAGTGTAACATTTCTAACTTGGCAAATATTTTTAAACTGTCACTGCGACACTTTGCCGTCCTTCACATAAGATGATGACGATATGTATTTAAATTTTTGAGCTAAAAAGTTGATAGTATAGCAAACCTGCACATAAAATTTGACAAAATCTGACATTATCGAGTAGTGACCCATAAACCAGTTGATACAGAATCACTCCTAGTACAAATATTATTTACTCTCCATTTTTATTATTATGTACCCAAACGTATTGTAAACTAGACTGACACCTGCCGCGACAAAATTTACTAATGACTTTAAATTCCTGTTGGAGCAAAATTAGTCCGAAAGTTACGTACAGGGCTAACGTGGGAGTCTGAGCCTCTCGAATTAAGCATTCTTCATGCCATACTTGCTAGCTGATACCGAGCTGGTTTTCACGACAGAAAATAAACACTCTTTATTACTATTTTTCATTTTTTACGTCCAAACATATACATTTATTGCTTCCCAGAAATTTATTTATTTCAAAACCATATGCCTTCATCTCAAGGCATATAACGGGGGAACAGCTATACAGAATGTTTCGAAAAGATCCACCCGATTTTACAAGATCACACTTCTATGTGACTCGGGATATAAACGTTGGGCAGTCTTTAACACGCGAATCGAAACTGGCGCCAGTTGTGAGTTTCCCCTTCACATTGTTGTCGGTTGATGTCTCCCTCGTGCACTATTACGCTCGCTCGTTTGATTAACCGATTTTTGCCAAAATTACGACGGCATGCTAAAAACATTGATCCCAACGTAATCCCAAAAAGTTTACGACTTTCGTGTGTGCATGCTTATAAAATACACTCCTGGAAATGGAAAAAAGAACACATTGACACCGGTGTGTCAGACCCACCATACTTGCTCCGGACACTGCGAGAGGGCTGTACAAGCAATGATCACACGCACGGCACAGCGGACACACCAGGAACCGCGGTGTTGGCCGTCGAATGGCGCTAGCTGCACAGCATTTGTGCACCGCCGCCGTCAGTGTCAGCCAGTTTGCCGTGGCATACGGAGCTCCATCGCAGTCTTTAACACTGGTAGCATGCCGCGACAGCGTGGACGTGAACCGTATGTGCAGTTGACGGACTTTGAGCGAGGGTGTATAGTGGGCATGCGGGAGGCCGGGTGGACGTACCGCCGAATTGCTCAACACGTGGGGCGTGAGGTCTCCACAGTACATCGATGTTGTCGCCAGTGGTCGGCGGAAGGTGCACGTGCCCGTCGACCTGGGACCGGACCGCAGCGACGCACGGATGCACGCCAAGACCGTAGGATCCTACGCAGTGCCGTAGGGGACCGCACCGCCACTTCCCAGCAAATTAGGGACACTGTTGCTCCTGGGGTATCGGCGAGGACCATTCGCAACCGTCTCCATGAAGCTGGGCTACGGTCCCGCACACCGTTAGGCCGTCTTCCGCTCACGCCCCAACATCGTGCAGCCCGCCTCCAGTGGTGTCGCGACAGGCGTGAATGGAGGGACGAATGGAGACGTGTCGTCTTCAGCGATGAGAGTCGCTTCTGCCTTGGTGCCAATGATGGTCGTATGCGTGTTTGGCGCCGTGCAGGTGAGCGCCACAATCAGGACTGCATACGACCGAGGCACACAGGGCCAACACCCGGCATCGTGGTGTGGGGAGCGATCTCCTACACTGGCCGTACACCACTGGTGATCGTCGAGGGGACACTGAATAGTGCACGGTACATCCAAACCGTCATCGAACCCATCGTTCTACCATTCCTAGACCGGCAAGGGAACTTGCTGTTCCAACAGGACAATGCACGTCCGCATGTATCCCGTGCCACCCAACGTGCTCTAGAAGGTGTAAGTCAACTACCCTGGCCAGCAAGATCTCCGGATCTGTCCCCCATTGAGCATGTTTGGGACTGGATGAAGCGTCGTCTCACGCGGTCTGCACGTCCAGCACGAACGCTGGTCCAACTGAGGCGCCAGGTGGAAATGGCATGGCAAGCCGTTCCACAGGACTACATCCAGCATCTCTACGATCGTCTCCATGGGAGAATAGCAGCCTGCATTGCTGCGAAAGGTGGATATACACTGTACTAGTGCCGACATTGTGCATGCTCTGTTGCCTGTGTCTATGTGCCTGTGGTTCTGTCAGTGTGATCATGTGATGTATCTGACCCCAGGAATGTGTCAATAAAGTTTCCCCTTCCTGGGACAATGAATTCACGGTGTTCTTATTTCAATTTCCAGGAGTGTATATACTCCTCTAAAATCGGATATTTTTTTCTAAAATAAAGAAACTTTGTAATTCTACACGTAAGTGAACTTATACCTAGTCTCAATCTTCATTCATGTAGAAGATGTAGTGCAATCGGATTAATTTTTAGGAAACACTTTGTGTTATACATCTAAGTAAGTCACGTGACCATGAGGTAGTACCTATTCATCAACCCATATGGCTACACTCCAAGTAACTCGAAAAAAAGAAACATAGCTGTCTGGACATAAATAATGAGTCTTACATACTTACTTAACCGGCAATCAGGGACCTTGTAGATCATGCACAGACCTTACAAACAGCCTCCAATAGATCCTGTCTCGCAGTCCTTCGTCACTTAGCCTATGGTTTTTGTATAATATTAGTCAGATTCATCATACCGTGTATGTTTTCATTATCCAGTCCCCTACAGCCTGTTTCTTCCTTCACTGGCCCATAAATCTTTCTCTTGAACACCATCAGTTTTTCTCTTTAAATAGTTCAAATGGCTCTGAGCACTATGGGACTGAACACCTGAGGTCATCAGTCCCATAGAAGTTAGAACTACTTAAACCTAACTAACCTAAGGACATCACACACATCCACGCCCGAGGCAGGATTCGAACCTGCGACCGTAGCAGTCGCTCGTTTCCGGACTGAAGAACAGCTCTGCCACCGCGGCCGGCTCAGTTTTTCTCTGTCGCTTTTGATGTTACCCAGCGTTTCTATGCTATATGACAGCACCGGGGCATTTATTGTATTATACGCCTCCATTTTAACTGTCGTTGACATAAAAATAAAGAACATTGTTTTCCTTTGCTAAAAGTTCAATAGCTAACGTTCCGATCGCTTATGCGATTATAGGCATTGTTTCCTACATGACGAGTTTCTTGGGGCACAAAATGTTCCAAATGAGGTGGTTTAGTGATTAAGACATTGGACTGAGGAGTTGTGGGGAACACATCCGCTTATAGCCATTCTTAGTTTGGTGTACCGTGGTAGCATCAAAACAATTGAGGTGAATGCAGAGACAACTAACTGCTTCATCAAAGACAGCACCGATTGCCACGCTTGTCTGTCAGAGCTGGGGACCCACCGCCCACGACTTTGATATGGGCAGTACTACGCTTTCTTCCTTACTATTCAGGAGCAGGAATGCCCGAATTCTCATACGGGCTCCCTGGTTTAGATTTCCCAAGTGTTTCCTGAATCACGTAAAGGGCAATTCAAGATAAATTCCTTGAAAATGGCGACCGTTGTTTCTTTCCCCCTAACTTTCTCCAGTTGAGCTATAGCTTCGTATCTGATCGCCTCGACGTCGACAGATCGTTAAACTGTCACTCCCTCCCCCACCTTTTCCTCTTCTTCCTGCCTCTCTCCTCCTCAGACCGTTGAGTTAGGGTACGATAGATCGGCGGAATTACCTATCTGTCTCCTCTACGATCGTCGCGTCTCACTCCACTTGATTGTTTGTCGTGGGCGATCACACGAACGATCTAATTTACAAGACCTTGCAAGAGTCGGAAGAGTTCGTGTTTTTGCGAATTCTGCTGGCGGCAGATGGAGAGTCCACGTGCACGTGGCTCAATGAGGTCATACCAAGTAATGACTCACAGAGGCATCATATGCAACGGATGCTGTGGCCATCAATCTCCACTGGTCCAAGAAGGAACTGAACAGACAATGAGAGCTTATGACATCAGAATGATATTGCTAACGTCTTTTCCTTGCGCAGAAAATGAAAAATATAATTTCTTCGTCACACATGTAACTGACCTGAGAACTACGCCTTCACTAGGAAGAAACGGGTGGTTAGAACATTCCTGTTTGACTTCGAGGAATGAAATGTTAAAATGGACAAAGTGGGTACAATAATAATTTTTTAACGACGAGTTTCAGTCATAAATCATCATTAGGTTGACTAATGTGTCTTTCATGGAGGGGAAAAATATCACTTTTTAAAAAAAATGGTTCAAATGGCTCTGAGCACTATGGGACTTAACATCTGTGGTCATCAGTCCCCTAGAACTTAGAACTACTTAAACCTAACTAACCTAAGGACATCACACACATCCATGCCCGAGGCAGGCTTCGAACCTGCGACCGTTGCAGTCGCGCGGTTCCGGACTGAGCGCCTAGAACCGCTAGACCACCGCGGCCGGCAATACTTTTTATCTGTTAAGTAATGTCCAATGTGATCCATACAGATAACAAGCGTTATTTCTGAGTTACAGCGCAAGGAACCTAAATTAAATGAACTGATGGTGATCTACAAAATTAATCGTAAAAAATTACTGTTATAGGATCTGTTAGCGCTTTGAATGAGTCATTCCTGAATCATTTGAGAACTGTGATGCACTGTCAACAAATGGTTGAGCAACTTTGACCTGCTGCACGGAAAGAGTGCTTCTATGGTCAGCGTTATAACGGGTAGATGGTAGAAAATACCAAGAAACAACTCGAAAACGCAAGCAAGGTATCTAGAACTGTGGGACTGAGGATCACTTACAACAAGATAAAGACAATGGGTACCACTGAGGATTGGAAAGCACCACAAAGAACCGTGAAAGAGGGTGAAAAGTTTAAAACCTAGGAAAATATACAGGGTGTCTCAAAGTCTTCGCTACAAACGTTTAGAGGTGATAGATCACGTTACTGGGAACAACTTTGTAAAAGAAAGAATGTTCGCTGAGGATTTCCCAGCGACGCTAGGCGTCCTATAAGGCGTCGGCACACAGATCGTGCATTCGAACGTTGAGCGTTTAACATGCCGACTTTCTGACGTCATAGAGTGCAAAAAGCACGTTGGAGAGTCTTTCCGAACGTGCAGGGCAATATCTAGCAACTCAGATATTCTGAACGTGCGTTTGAACGTAAACAAGTGAGATGGGAGAACGCCACCTGCGTCTCTTCAGTACAGAGTGGCGAGGCGCCATATTGGATTATAGCTGAACCCTATATGAATAGGCGCCGTTTATAAGCAACAGCAAAAACTCGTCGTAAATCGTACGATTTATTGTAATAAAATGTTGGGAAAACATGATATTTTTGATTAAAGAATTATTTTAACTTGCCTAACATGAAAGTATGCCGTTTCAAGACAACGGTATATTGAACACCCATCAAAATCTCGTCGACCTTGGAACAACTTGTCATAATTAAATATCAGTTAGGAAGATATTTAGGATTAAAACTTTCAGGAGACGGTAGGAGGGAAGTGTGGTCTTAAATCATTCGTGGTCGGTGTAGCACAGCGAATTGAGTCGTAGAATTGAACGATATCAGGTGATGTGTTGCTGGCTTGCGTCTCACTGTATCGAAACATTTTTTTAATAATCCTCGCATTTTCTAGTAGATTAAGATACTTTCTTATTATTTTAATAAAAGTATATTCTATAATATTCGATGTTATGTAAATATAAGCGTGGTTTTTCTGAGGAGTCAGTTTGCTGGATTGACTTAATCTACAAGACAGCTTGCGCTACTTGCAGTAAGATACAAGGGTTGGAACTTAAATAGTGGCAACTGTTTATTCACAACCGATACAAAAGAGTTACATGTTTGCACCTGTTACTGTCCTTCAAAGTAGTCACCAGCGTTGTGTAGAACCCGTTGCCAGCGATGAGGAAGGCGTAGTATACCGTTAGCAGAGCCTGTTCTGTTGATGGTGCGAATGGAGTGGTCTACTGCCTGTCGAATCTCTGGAATAGTTCTGAAGCGAATACCACGAAGCCAAAACTGAAACTCCACTCCAACTAATGGCGTCATTATGGGTCGCCGCGAAAGTCGAAAGTGCGTCAGGGCCCCAGTATGGTGAGAGTTATAGTGATTCTCGTGTACGACTGTGATGGTGTTATACAAACGCATTGCGTTCCTCCACGGTAGACCGTCACTGCTGCTCGATTTTGGAACAGCACCTGCGACCAGCTTTGCGAAAGAAGCGGCGACACTTTCTGCGCAACCCAACCAACATTTTGCACGACAATGCGCGGGCGCATACAGCGCAAGCTGCGGCTGCTCTGTTCGGTCGATGGGACTGGGAAGCACTGTACCATCCATCATACTCCCCGGAATTAATTCCTTGTGGATTTGATTTGATTCCGAAGATGAACGAACCACTTTGTGGCATTCGCTTCAGAACTGTTCTAGAGATTCGACAGGCAGTAGACCGCTCCATTCGCACCACCAACAGAACAGGCTCTGCTAACGGTATACTACGCCTTCCACATCGCTGGCACCGGGTTCTACACAACGCTGGTGATTACTCTGAAGGACAGTAACAGGTATAAACACGTAGCTCTTTTGTTTCGGTTGTAAATAAATATTTACCACTATTTAAGTTCCAACCCTCGTATTTTGCACTTCCTTGTTTTAAGTTTCGCATTTCACATGTTGTAAATATTCTGCTACTGAATAGAAACAGTGGTCAAGTAAGAATAACGTTTGGGTTTTACTAAAAAATGAGAATAATGAAATACGTTTTATCTGTTGTGGAGAACTGTTGTAAATTTGTGCCGCACTAATTGTAATGGACCTTCTGTGACCTGATGTTCTTAATGATGACGTGGTACTTTCCTTCTTGCCGTACAACATAGTCAGAGATATTGAGGTTTTTTATATATATATATACTACAGACAGAACAACACGACTAACACATGGACGTTGGAGGAAATGTGCGTTTTAATATAGCTGAAGTTGGAATTTTACACCCGTCCACTTAGTAAACACGATATGTGGAAAAAAAATGGTTCAAATGGCTCTGAGCACTATGGGACTCAACTGCTGTGGTCATAAGTCCCCTAGAACTTAGAACTACTTAAACCTAACTAACCTAAGGACATCACACACATCCATGCCCGAGGCAGGATTCGAACCTGCGACCGTAGCGGTCGTGCGGCTCCAGACTGTAGCGTCTTTAACCGCTCGGCCACTTCGGCCGGCACGATATGTGAGCCATATACAGCAAACAACTGTAGCAGGAGAACGCTGCGACCGCGTTATCATGTCGAGGGACGTCGAATGCACAAGTCGCATCGTTTCTGAGCGTTCAGCAGCACGTTGAACTCGGCACGCTCAACGTTGATGCTCGAAAGCACGGTCTGTGTGCCGACAGCTATAGTTTCCAACGGCCCTGGGACGACGCGTTTTCATCGAACTAGCTGGGTCTACTAACTGGGTGTGCAGCGTGCTATCTCAGTAAATTGATAGATTGATTTTCAACGACATAGCCATAAGAATTTGTGTGTGTAATTGGAGAAAGGTTTTTAGAAAAGAAGAAGGAACTTGAATTTTGTTCGGACTACCACCTTTCAGGTGGAGCAGATGACTGGAAGATAGGCAACACACATTGCATACGAACGCCGACGAGTGCCTACGCCTTGGCGTTTCTCAGGAGCGTAACCAGTTCTAAGCGACGTCTGGAGTCGCCAGGAAGTAGCAGAGAATAATTTTGTTTCCGAAAAAACCTATTTCACTTGACGTGATCTATCATCCCTAGACGTTTGCCGCAAAAACTGTGAAACCCCTGTATAACAGGAAGAAACAGGAGCAGGGAGATAATAAAAGAAAGGGCAAAGAAGGTGACCAGAGATCTTGAAACCTGCCTGTTTGTACGGTAGTAAACATTCATAGGGCTTTCATCATGCTACTAGTGTTGTGATGTATATATGTAGACCGAAGCGGCGGACGAAGTTTTTGTACCAAGGCCAGCATTTGAACCCAGGTGTCCGCCTCAGTAGGTAGATGCGCTAACCACTAACCTACTCTGGCACAGTGCCTTTGCGCAACTGTATGGAATACTCTAGAATGTCTCCCTCCTGAATTCAAAGGTCCATTCACATCTCAGCCCACTTTGTGTTCCCCCTAAACTCAACAGCATTGCAGAGGCTCCCCAACTGTACTGGATTGTCACCTCAACATCAAATTAAATGGGGAATACTGCCCGTAGTACAGGCATACGTGTTTTAATGATCTTTTCAAATCTTAAACATCTATGATGTATCTATGTAGACTAAAGAGACGAATGAAAATTAGGAAAACAAACTCTTCGCTTCAGTCTGCATATATACATAACAGATGTTTAAGACGTGAAAAAAACTCTGGAGGCATATAGTTTCGTTTTACTAATAGTGCTAAAAATGTTATCCTTCAGCAGACGAAATATTTTTCGAAAAAAATATACCTTCACCCCGTCAATAAACTGAAGCAGGGAAGTCTTTGGCCACTAGGTACACGTGTGTTACTTTGTTTTCATCGGTGAGGTTGGTTAGGAATGTTACGTCAATTTAAGTTCCCCGAAACGGAGGTAGAACGCTTTGTGTATACTCACACTTGCCTCATGACTGCAGGTCAGAGAGGACCTACTTCGAATAGATTGTGCGGCGAGCTGTTGAACTGGTAATAAAACCCTCCATATTCAAATACATGCTTCTAAAGGCCTTCGGTACTAGCTGTTATTTAATAATAGTGAGGGAATATCGAGTTCTTTGACGATACGAACTGATTATCGCTAGAGACTTCTCGCAAGCAACTTTATGGAAAGCACGCTGGGCTATGATGCTGAATTACTGTATGGTTCACTAGTGCATTATATTCTTTGACTATCCCTATTATTCGTGTCAGTTATTAGCCCAAATAATAGACCCATTCTGGGCATTTAGTAGTTGCGGTATTTCGATTCGTTTGTCTTCACGGGTCACCCGCTGGAATCTTAATGAATATAACGTATGAAGGGTAATTCGATACGTGTTTTGGCTCACATAGACATTCTTGCTTCCCATGTTCCTTTTTTGTATTCCTTAAAAAAATGAAAAGAAAAGCGAAGGGTCCGTCTACTGGTCCTGTAGGGTCATTCAGCAGCGATGGGCATCCACATATAATCAAGCGCTGAGTACCTTTAGTATTTTGCCATATGATAGTTAAATTTCCGTAAATAAAACCTCCCATTGTTATTTATATTTTGACTTGCAATATACAGGATGTCCATGCTAAGAGTCGTCAGGTGGATTTTCTTTGACGGTTCAGCAGACATTTGTTATCTTTCTTTTTATCAATACGTATTAACAGAGTGGTGTAACAGGAGGGATAACCAACACTTCAGATGCGGCAGCACCGCCCTGGCACACGCTGACTACTGCCGTCATACATCAGCGTTGCTCAGTAGCTGCAACAGTACCGGCTGTTCAAATATTTGCATGAAACAAAAACTACACTACCCTAATTTTAGAACGCTCTATCGAACAGGAGTGTTTAATCCCGTATTTAAAAGTCATTTTGTTTGTAAGGATAAACTAACTAGTCCTTTCCGTCGACACTAGGCGTCGCATGAAAACACGTTATGACTAGTATTTGTGTGGGCTGAATCCAATTACATACTGCAAAAATAACAAATATCTGCCGAAACGTCAGAGAAAATGTGTCTGCCGACTTATGAAGGACACCCAACGTACACTTTAAGACAAAAAAATACTACGCACCACGAAGGTATCACTCAAATGGGACGCAAATCGGTAGATGATATGTACATGTACAGAAAAACTAATGATCACACTCCCAAAAAAATTGTATGCTTTACTCAAAAGTAAATAAAACTTTGCTCCACCTGTGGCCCTTATGCAAGCAGTTGTTCTGCTTGGCATTGATTGATAAGAGCTGTTGGATGTCCTATTGTGAGAAATTTTGTCCAATTGGCGCGTTAGGTCGTCAAAATCCTGGGATGGTTGGAGGGCCCTGCCCATATTGCTCCAAACGTTCTCAATTGGGGAGAGGTCCGGCGACCTTGCTGGTGTAATGCCACTTCCTCGGACGAGAAATAAAAATCAAAAATTAGCTCCCAATGCCCCAAAGATTTCCCCCCAAGTCCCAAATTCCCAGAAAAGTGAATAAGCGAACGAAGTTCCATTTATCACTGTTATTAGGACAATAACAAGTAATTAAATCAGGAATCTAAGACTTGACAATTTAGTAATCTACAAAAGAAAGATTAAATTTCAGTAAAATTAAAATCAAAATCATAAATCGCAAAATTAGCATAAATTAACATTCGCAAAGTAGTACCAACGACCCCAAAGAATACTCCGTGTGAGTACTCTTTGGGAATCGTGAGTAATGACTAAGTATAATTCAATGCATTGTCACTACGTTACGAGAGTAGCCGAAGCAGGTCATATATTTGAATGCTCGTACATGTAGACGCGCTTAGATTGTTTTTGAGATTGAATAATTGCGATCTATTATGACGCAGTAATACGATCTTCTGACTTTAAATATCACGGCATTAGATTTCGAGCGGAGGACTTTTACCTACTAGAATAAAGTGAACTTTTAACTAGATAATTGAACTAAACATTACTTAGTGATTTAGGCAACGAACACTGATAGACAATTTTCATTCATAATAGCCAGTGGTTTATGGAACTTCAGTGATAGGTCCGAAGCATATAATTTAAATCCCCCCAACACCTGGGAAAGTTTTCTTCTCAAGGCTCGGTTAGGAAGTGACTGATATCGTGCAATAAAACACCCTCTCGTGCCAAGTCGTGCATTTGTGATTTAAAATTCTATCAAATTATTGACATTGTGGGTGTTGGAGAAAACAATTCCTTTATTCCCACATATATTTAGCAATAACTTAACACTACACACATGAATGAATTGTGTGGACATGAACAGCACGGAATAACTAACTAAAGCTAAGTCAAAGAATAACTATATCACTGCACGTAAATTAACACTTCACGGAATGTTTATGAAGCACTGTACATTTGTAGGGATCTATTGTCAGAAATAGGTCACTACATGACTCCCCCCTTTAATGCTAACGATACCGCAGATTAAATTTCACACGCCGTCCAGCTCTTGTAACTACTTCTTTCTTGAAACCGGGCGGTGCGTCACGTGTGTCAGTGGTTGTGTCAGGGAGTGGTGTAGTAGTCCTCGACGTCGGTCTTGGTGTTGCAGTGACTGGTGTTCGCTGAGCGCTGTGGTGTTCATGGGGTACAGGAACACATCCTGTAGCTTCTCCTGTCTTCTCTGGTTTGTGTTCAGTGGTAGCTGTAGTGTCTGTTGCGGCCAGAAATGCAGGCTTGATACGGTCCACTGCAACTGTGGTGGGTGTACCGTTAATCATTATGCGGAAAGTATTGGTATCCCTACTGACTACCAGATATGGTCCGTCATTGGTGGCTGCAGTGGTTTACGCACAGTATCATTGCGTAAGAATACATGCGTGCACTTGTCTAGCTCCGCAAAAACGAACGAGTGTCTTCCAAGCTGGTTTCTGGGCATTGTTGATCTCAACTGGTGTATATGCTCCCTTAATCTTGTGGCGAATTCTGAGGCTGTGATTGTATCATCTGCCATGCCGTGCAGAAATTCTCCAGGTAGGCGTAACGTTTGTCCATACACCAGTTCTGCTATTGTTGCTTTCAGATCACTTTTGAATGACGTTCGTAGACGCAAAAGTACGATAGGTAGTGTCTCTGTCCAATTCGATGTTACGTGACATCACAGTGTTGCCTTTAACTGTCGATGGAGAAGCTCAACCATGCCATTTGATGTGGGGTGGTATGCCGTGGTGCGTATGCGTTTAATACCTAATAACGTAGCCAATGCTTTGAAAACGTAGGCTTCAAATTGTCGTCCTTGATCAGTTGTAATTCTCAGTGGAACTCCAAACCGGGCAATCCAGCCACGAAAAAATGTTTGAGCTATAGTTTCTGCGGTGATGTCCTTCATTGTAAATGCCTCAGGCCACCTAGTAAATCTGTCAATCACCGTGAGGCAATAACTGTAGCCTTCCGATGCCGAGAGTGGGCCGATGATGTCAACATGCACATGGTCAAAACGCTGATTTGGTGGAAGGAATGTGCCTAATGGTGCCCTGACGTGATGTGTGATTTTATTCCTCTGGCACGCCAAACATTGCTTCACAAATGTTTTACAGTCTGTGTGCATACATGGCCATACAAATTTTTGTTTGACCAATCTGAGTGTGGCTCTTACTCCTGGGTGTGACAGATTGTGCATTGATGCATTGCTTGTGTTCTGAATTGCTGTGGCACAAATGGACGTATCTTTCCTCTTGCTACGTCACAGTACAACTCAATGCTTGCTTCAGGAACTGTCACGAGCTGTAGCTTCAATCCTTTCTCTTGTTGCAATAGATCACGCAACTCACTATCACATTGTTGCGCATGCGCGAGGGCGTCGTAATCAATGGCCTTTGTCACTGCTTCCACCTGTGCGATGTCATCTGCTACTGTGGACACTGCTTCTATGCGAGAAAGTGCATCAGCTGGAACATTTAGCTTCCCTTCCACATACACAATGCTGGTCGTGAACTGGCTGATATAATGTAAGTGTCGCAGCTGCCTGGGCGGTGCTTTCTCTGGCTTTACCTTAAAGGCATAGGTAAGCGGTTTATGATCTGTGTAACTCGTGAACTGTCGCCCTTCTAATGCGTGTCTGAATTGTTTTACTGCCGCATAAGCTGCGTACAGCTCACGGTCATATGTTGCCCAACGTTGCTGAGATGATGACAACTTATGACTATAGAATGCAATGGGCTGCCATAACTGATCAATTTGTTGCTGAAGTACGGCACCAATGGCAGTGGACGAAGCATCAACCATGAGAGCGAGTGGAGCATGCGCGACCACGTGTGCTAATTGCGCGGCCTCTGCTATAGCTTTTTTTATAGCGTGAAACGCGGTGTCCGCCTCGATAGTCCAATGCACACTGTGGTTAGGTTTAGGTGAGCCTGTATGTAGTTCATTCAATGGTGCAGTTATCAGTGCATGATTGCGAATGAAGCGTTGGTAGAAATTCACTACTCCAATGAATCGTCGTAATTCTATGACTGTGACAGGGCGGGGGTATTTGTTTATGGCCTCTACTTTACTGTGTGGCGGTCGAATACCCTGTGCATTCACCAAATATCCTAGAAAGTGGACCTCTTTTTCACCAAAAACACACTTGGCAGGATTAATTACTAGTCCATGTGTGCGTAGGCGGTCAAACACTTGTGCCAAATGCTGTAAGTGCTCCTCTTCCGATGCAGAAATAACCAATAAATCATCTATATACACATAGCAAAAATCTAAATCTCTTGTAACCTCATCCATAAAACGTTGGAAGGTCTGGGCGGCATTACATAGTCCGAATGGCATTCGGGTGAATTCAAATAGACCGAATGGTGTTGTCACCGCTGTTTTAGGAATGTCTTCTGCAGCTATAGGGATCTTATAGTAAGTTCGAACTAGATCAATGGTAGAAAATATAATCTTACCGTGAACATTTGCAGAAAAGTCTTCTATATGTGGAACTGGGTACCGGTCTGGAATGGTCCTTGCATTGAGTTGGCGATAGTCACCGCAGGGGCGCCATCCATTCTTCTTTTTAGGCACGATATGAATTGGGGATGCCCAACTGCTACTAGAAACTCTGCAGATACTTTGTGACAGCATGCTGCGAAATTCCTGCTTTACCACTTTTAGCTTTTCGGCCGTTAAACGTCTAGGCCGAGCGTGAGTTGGCGGCCCTGGCGTGGTCAAAATGTGGTGGACGGTTGTATGCTTGACTGGTGGGAGAGTAGGCGATTGCTGTGTGATCTCGGGGTATCCTTTCAGTAATCGTATATATGATGTGTCGCCTGTGACTGTGCCTACCTCTAGTGGTGTGATACAACGGACTTTTCCTGTTGTATGCAGACTAGTAGTCAGATTTGACTACAGATCGCTGGCGTCGCAGATCTGGCAGTAAGTCGTAGAAGGACAAAAATCTGGATATTCGGTCACTTCTGCGCCTGTATCGACGAGAAACTTTAGTTTTGTTTCGCGGTCTGTCACAAAAAGTCGGCGAGTGTTTGCACTGGAAGTTATCGCTGCTACGGTGTCTGCCTCATGTTTCCACTTGCAAGGTGGCGTACACTTTCGTGCATCATTACCAAATGTCTTGTGGTACCAGCATAAGTTCTGTAGTGATGGTGATCGATTGCAACTTTGTGACCGTCGGCGGCGTGGCCGTTGGCGGTTGTGTGTTGTTTGTAATGCAGCTACCTGTGCGGTCAACTCTGCCAGTTGTGATTGTAGGGAGACTAACGTCACTGTGGGCGAATTTTCTCGTTGTGGCGTTAATGTTGAGACACTTGATGTGGGATACATTTTAATTAACCTGTCGGCCGTTTGTGCCAGTGCGTTTAAATCGCCTGCACATACCGTGAGAATTTTTTGAGTATCTGAAGGCAACCGAGACAACCATATACACTCCTGGAAATTGAAATAAGAACACCGTGAATTCATTGTCCCAGAAAGGGGAAACTTCATTGACACATTCCTGGGGTCAGATACATCATATGATCACACTGACAGAACCACAGGCACATAGACACAGGCAACAGAGCATGCACAATGTCGGCACTAGTACAGTGTATATCCACCTTTCGCAGCAATTCAGGCTGCTATTCTCCCATGGAGACGATCGTAGAGATGCTGGATGTAGTCCTGTGGAACGGCTTGCCATGCCATTTCCACCTGGCGCCTCAGTTGGACCAGCGTTCGTGCTGGACGTGCAGACCGCGTGAGACGACGCTTCATCCAGTCCCAAACATGCTCAATGGGGGACAGATCCGGAGATCTTGCTGGCCAGGGTAGTTGACTTACACCTTCTAGAGCACGTTGGGTGGCATGGGATACATGCGGACGTGCATTGTCCTGTTGGAACAGCAAGTTCCCTTGCCGGTCTAGGAATGGTAGAACGATGGGTTCGATGACGGTTTCGATGTACCGTGTACTATTCAGTGTCCCCTCGACGATCACCAGTGGTGTACGGCCAGTGTAAGAGATCGCTCCCCACACCATGATGCCGGGTGTTGGCCCTGTGTGCCTCGGTCGTATGCAGTCCTGATTGTGGCGCTCACCTGCACGGCGCCAAACACGCATACGACCATCATTGGCATCAAGGCAGAAGCGACTCTCATCGCTGAAGACGACACGTCTCCATTCGTCCCTCCATTCACGCCTGTCGCGACACCACTGGAGGCGGGCTGCACGATGTTGGGGCGTGAGCGGAAGACGGCCTAACGGTGTGCGGGACTGTAGCCCAGCTTCATGGAGACGGTTGCGAATGGTCCTCGCCGATACCCCAGGAGCAACAGTGTCCCTAATTTGCTGGGAAGTGGCGGTGCGGTCCCCTACGGCACTGCGTAGGATCCTACGGTCTTGGCGTGCATCCGTGCGTCGCTGCGGTCCGGTCCCAGGTCGACGGGCACGTGCACCTTCCGCCGACCACTGGCGACAACATCGATGTACTGTGGAGACCTCACGCCCCACGTGTTGAGCAATTCGGCGGTACGTCCACCCGGCCTCCCGCATGCCCACTATACGCCCTCGCTCAAAGTCCGTCAACTGCACATACGGTTCACGTCCACGCTGTCGCGGCATGCTACCAGTGTTAAAGACTGCGATGGAGCTCCGTATGCCACGGCAAACTGGCTGACACTGACGGCGGCGGTGCACAAATGCTGCGCAGCTAGCGCCATTCGACGGCCAACACCGCGGTTCCGGGTGTGTCCGCTGTGCCGTGCGTGTGATCATTGCTTGTATAGCCCTCTCGCAGTGTCCGGAGCAAGTATGGTGGGTCTGACACACCGGTGTCAATGTGTTCTTTTTTCCATTTCCAGGAGTGTATTTCGTAGCACATCATAAGTTACAGTGTTAGTGACCAGTGTGCGCAAACGACGTAAGAGTTGTGATGGAGTGCGATCTCTGAGTTCTTCAGTGCGCAGTAGCTTCTCTATCCGTTCTGCCTCTGATTGTGACAAACGCGTTATTAATGCGTTTTTAATGGATGCATAACGATCGGTATCCGGTGGTGCGGCTAGGATATCTTGTACTTCTGCTGCTAGGTCTTCTGGAAGTGCTGCAACCAAATAGCTGTACTTAGTTTCGTCCGCCGATATTTGTGCGAGGACGAACTGGATTTCTAAGTAGGCAAACCACAATAGAGCATTATGTAACCAGAATGGTGGAGGTTTTATCGTCACCCTGTTAATTGCACTGCTGGCTTCAGGTTGAATTGAGACTGGCGAATCGGTCATTACTGTGCTAAAACGAGCGCTACGCGGCTGGCGCGGAAGTTACAAACGTGAACGTCGCGGAACTTCGTTAAACGCTGAAGCCGACGCGGATGTTACGTAGTTCGTCGGGTGTCACCAAATGTGGGTGTTGGAGAAAACAATTCCTTTATTCCCACATATATTTAGCAATAACTTAACACTACACACATGAATGAATTGTGTAGACATAAACAGCACAGAATAAATAACTAAAGCTAAGTCAAAGAATAACTATATCACTGCACGTAAATTAACACTTCACGGAATGTTTATGAAGCACTGTACACTTGTAGGGATCGATTGTCAGAAATAGGTCACTACAACATGAAACCCCCGAGTAATAATTAAGCTCAGCGATAATGTTTGACTGTAGCGCTCGGCGCTTGTGTAGAATCTTTGTCTCAAATAACAAGCCCACTGTTACGATTTCTTAGATACTTGAAATTACGACCACCTTGTAGGGAATTTGTTGTGGATGTGGCTGTATTGGTTTTATCATTAATAGTTCATCATTAATCAGTTAAACATCGATTACGAACGATTAATTACGATTCTTGTTGATGTAAATATCTCACGCACGTCGACATTTCGGTTCAGCACTGTTATTTTGTGTAACGTCGTCTTCGTAACTGGATAACGATCTTAACACTCTACCGACTGCCGCCGAGGTTTAGCCGAGGCCAAGTACAAATCAAACCAAATCATCAAGAAGAAGAGCCGTTATACTGGCCAAGGTATGGTTTGGCAAGCTGAAAACCAACTTGTAGAAACTTCGCAGCGTGGGACTGGACATTACGTTACTGAAATGTAAGCCCAGGATGGCTTGCCACGAGGGACAATATGGCGGGCGACAGTCGTGCTGGTATCCCATCCCCAGAGATGATTTCGACCTGGAATCTCATTGAATGGAGTAGAACTGTCTTCAGTGATGAGTCCCGCATCGAGCTGACCCCCGATAACCAGCGGAGATGTGTCGACGTCCCAGACATCAGTGGCTTACCAACATGACTGTCGCCCTAGGTACGACCCGAAAGTCAGGAGAGATGTTCTGGGGTACTATTTCTTTTCATAGCAGAATGCCTATAATTGTCATCCGCGGCACCCTTGCAGCACAGTGGTACGACGACGACATTCTACGCCCCGTTTTGTTGATCTTCATGGCAAGCCATCCTGGGCTTACATTTCAGCAAAGTACTTTCCGGTCGCACACGGCAAGGTTTTTACTGCTTGTACTCATGGTTGTCAAACCTTACCTTAGCCAGCAAGGCTGTCAGACGTCTTCCGAGTTGAAAACGTGTGGAGCATTAAGGGCAGGACCCTCCAACCAACTCGGAATTTTGACGATCTAATGCACCAGTTGGACAGAATTTGGCACGATATCCCTCAGGAAGCCATCCAACCACTCTTGTCAGTCAATGCCAATCCAAACAACTGCTTCCATAAAGGCCAGGAGTAAATCATCCAATTTTTCTGAAAGTGTGATCATTTGTTTGTACATCACATTCGCCGATTTCCGTCCCATTCGAATAATTCCTCTTGTCGCAACCCGTGTTCATTCAGGTACGAGCAGCCCTTAGCGCCTCGCCATCTGATCTTATTTATAACTTTTCATGACGTCGCCTTTCCGGCTTTGATTTTTTTTAAATGTGACTTGTAAGTACTGTATCTATTTCCAGTCAGTACACACTTTAGTTTATTAATGTCTCATATACCTATTACGTTTTAGAACAGTTAGTTTAATTCTGAAGACGACGCTCCTAGTAGCGTCGAAACCTGGTCAATTTTGACCTAATATTTGTGACCGAGGGCTTATTTGTTCTTATATAAAATGCTATTCTCAACAAGACTTTTCTTCGTAACACGATTCGTTTATGGTAAACAGTCTGAAAGCACGACCGCGCGGAGTGGCCGTGCGGTCTAAGGCGCCTCCCGCCGGAGGTTCGAGTCCTCCCTCCGGAATGGGTGTGTGTGTGTTGTTCTTAGCATAAGTTCGTTTAAGTTAGGTTAAGTAGTGTGTAAGTCTAGGAACCGATGACCTCAGTAGTTTGGTCCATTAAGAATTCACAGACATTTGAACATTTTTTTCTGAAAGCACGTGCTTGTCTCGAGTCTGCTTAGCTGGTCATTTCACCTGCTTTTTATACAAAGTAAAACGTGAGTGCTTGAAAAGACAGAGAGACTTATTTATACAGATAGAAAAAAAAATTGGTCAAATCGCTCTGAGCACCATGGGACTTAACGTCTGAGGTCATCAGTCCCCTAGAACTTAGAACTACTTAAACCTAACTAACCTAAGGACATCACACACATCCATGCCCGAGGCAGGATACGAACCTGCGACCGTAGCGGTCTCGCGGTTCCAGACTGAAGCGCCTAGAACCGCACGGCCACACCGGCAGGCTATACGGATAGAAAAGGTTCGATAGAAAAGGTGCGAAAAAAAACTTCCATTTGTAGGCGGAAACCAGTTATTCGATATAATTTCGTAAAAATTAGAGTGTTTCGGCATCGTCGAAAAAAGGGTCAAATGTAAAAGGTGCTCGCATTGCAGATTAAAGATTTGTTCAGTTTCAACATTAAAAAACACAAGTTGAAACTTTAAACGCTTAGTTTTTTAAACGGCGTTTTTCAAGTTGGCAGGAGCTACAATTCATGAAATTAACATGCAATTACATTATAGTTTTTGTAACTTCTGAGTCAGCCTTTCTTCTGCTATAAAACGTGCGAAATATTTTCTTCATGCCAGGTTTTATAACGACTTTTTTGTCGAAAATACTTAATTTTATTTCGGAGTGCCACCATTTTGTTAAAAACCATTTTTTTCTAATACTCCCTACGTACCATTTTAGACAATGTCATCAGTTTCAAAGCAGATTTTGAAATTTTGTTCTACATTGAAAATTGCGGTGTTCGAAGCTCCCACCAACGACCCTCGCGTTCCACAAAGGCCTTTTATCGATTTCGTGTAGAGTCCTCTGAGTGCAAGCTTCTTACTTAAATAAAAAAACTTAACACAATCTTGAGGGTGTACAAAGGTCTAAAGTCATTTTTATAATTTGTTCGTTACTTCATTGAAAAAAATAATGAATATCGGTTCAAAAATCGAGCGTCACCCTGGTGTAACCCTCAATCCACGTAGTGCAGATCTAACGAGTTTCAAAACAGAGAGTGGGTAAGATGTATGAGGTCCCATTTGCCGCTATTTAGAGCAAACGCTTGAAGCGGCGTGAATACAGTGAACAGTTGTTGTGCGTAGCGACAGCAGAAACCTTGATCCAAAACAGAGACTCTTGAGAAGGCCAGAAAGTAACTGACAGGTCTCTGTAGCTCGATAATAATTAGCACTAAGACACCAGCGTTTGCTCAAGCATCGCTTCTTTACCACATGACCTACAGCTAATTTCCTGTTTCTTGTTGTTTCAGGTAACTCACTGCGATGTGCTGACCTACAACGTCCAGTAATCGAGTTCTTATGAAACTAAAACGGACATCTCGGCAAGAATATTCACAGCAAACTGTTGGCAGCCTACAATGACAACGCAATCAATAAAGTAATGTGTTTTGATAACATCAGTACGATTGATTATCCAAGATCTACCACCTCAACCGTTAAGACCGTTGGGAAGGCATTCACTGTGACGGAAGCGTCACTAAGCGACAGATCAGACAACATGTAAATATGAAAAAGATAAAGTACTGTGCGAAACGTAAGGACAACAGTAATTTTCGCATGATGTGTCACTTCCAACTAACTTACCTTGATGAAACTCGAACCATAATAGAATTAATACACTACACACTCAAGCGCCGAAGAAACTGGTATAGACATGCGTATTCAAATACAGAGGTATGTAAATAGGCAGCATACAGCGCTGCGGTCGGCAACAAGTGTCTGGTGCAGATGTTAGATCGGTTACTGCTGCTACAATAGCAGGTTATCAAGATTTGAGAGAGTCTGAACGTGGTGTTACATTCGGTGCACGAGCGATGGGACACAGCATCTCCGAGGTAACGATGAAGTGGGAATTTCCCCGTACGACCATTTCGCGAGCGTACCGTGAATATCCATTCCTCTAAAACAAATCTCCAACATCGCTGCGGCAGGAAAAAGATCCTCCAAGAACGGGACCAACGACGACTGAAGAGAATCGTTTAACGTGACAGAAGTGCAACCCTTCCACAAATTGCTGCAGATTTCAGTGCTGGACCGTCCCGTCAACAAGCGTCAGCGTGCGATCCATTTCAACGAAACATCATCGATATGGGCTTTCGAAGCCGAAGGCCCACTGGTGTACCCTTGATGACTGCACTACACAAAGCTTTACGCCTCGCCTAAGTACGTCAATACCGACATTGGACTGTTGATTGGAAACACGTTGCCAAACATGTAGTCTGGTTGGACGAGTCTCGTTTCAAATTGTATCGAGCGGATGGCCATGTACGAGTATGGAGACAACCTCATGAATCCATGGACCCTGCTTATCACCTGGGGACTCTTCAAGCTGGCAGAGGCCATGTGATGGTGTGGGGAGTGTGCAGTTGGAGTGATATGGAACCCCCGATACGTCTAGATACGACTCTGACAGATGATACGTACGTAAGCATTCTGTCTCATCACCTGCATCCATTCATGTCCATTGTGCATTCCGACGGAGTTGGGCAACTCCAGCAGGGCAATGCGACACCCCAAACGTCCAGAATTTGCTACATAGTGGCTTCAGGAACACTTTTCTGAGTTTAAATACTTCCGCTGGCCACCAAACTCGCAAGAAATGAACATTATTGATCATATTTGGGATGCCTTGCAACGAGCTGTTCAGAAGATATCTCGACCCCCTCGTACTCTTACGGATTTATGGACAGCCCTGCAGAATTCATAGAGTCGATTCCTTCCAGCACTACTTCAGACATTAGTCGAGTCCATGCCACGTCGTGTTGCGGCACTTCTGCGTGCTCGCGGGGGCCCTACACGATATTAGACAAGTGTACCAGTTTCTTTGACTCTTCGGTGTAGTACGGAAGGTAACTGAAAGCAAAACGCAACGAGAGGAACAGAAAAGACACTCTTCTTCATAGGCAGTACTTGTACTGAAGTCATTGCTATTTATGATGGTCCCCTGGACGTTAGGAATAGCGGGACGTGGTTCTTGGTTCAAATGGTTCAAATGGCTCTGAGCACTATGGGACTTAACATCTGAGGTCATCAGTCCCCTAGAACTTAGAGCTACTTAAACCTAACTAACCTAAGGACATCACACACATCCATGCCCGAGGCAGGATTCAAACCTGCGACCGTAGCAGTCGCACGGTTCCGGACTGAAGCGCCTAGAACCGCACGGTCACCACGGCCGGCCGACGTGGTTCTCAAAAGGATGTGCAATCACCACGGACGTTCGGTCCATTCGCCCATGTTGGTCACAAGTTGGTAACGAGTTGTTGTAGCGGGGCGTGCCATTGGCCACCAGCGCGTTTGACAACTTCTGCATGACTGTTGGTGCACATGGACGCGCTGCAATATGTCCGCGCACCGAAACCCACACGTGTGGAATGGCGGAATGTCCTCTCGTTACAAGAGCTGCTCCATTTGCGGAGTTCTATGCGGTGCCACATTGTCATCCATAAAAATGAAGTCAGGGCTGCAGCGCCCCTGAAAAGACACATATGGAGAAGGAGTACAGTATTACAATAACGTTGACCGGTGAATGTACCGTGTTCAAATATTTGGGGAGGTTAGTACGCCTATTGAAGATTATGGCTCCGCACAACACAACCGGATCACCAAAATGAACATGTTCGACAATGCTGACCGTACCCTCGTATCGTGAGAGGTGGGAACATTGTTGAAAATAATCGTTTTGATGGCCCAAGTGTTATAGTGTGGGGAGCCATGATGTTGCAGGGGCATCTGACCTCCAACCTTTGAACACGTACACTCACGGATGTAATTAACAAAAGCACTTCAATATTTCACGTGCGAGTGTGTAAAGGCGCATAGTTCTTGAAATAAAAACTTTGTATTTCTACGCATTAATTACACTCCTGGAAATGGAAAAAAGAACACATTGACACCGGTGTGTCAGACCCACCATACTTGCTCCGGACACTGCGAGAGGGCTGTACAAGCAATGATCACACGCACGGCACAGCGGACACACCAGGAACCGCGGTGTTGGCCGTCGAATGGCGCTAGCTGCGCAGCATTTGTGCACCGCCGCCGTCAGTGTCAGCCAGTTTACCGTGGCATACGGAGCTCCATCGCAGTCTTTAACACTGGTAGCATGCCGCGACAGCGTGGACGTGAACCGTATGTGCAGTTGACGGACTTTGAGCGAGGGCGTATAGTGGGCATGCGGGAGGCCGGGTGGACGTACCGCCGAATTGCTCAACACATGGGGCGTGTGGTCTCCACAGTACATCGATGTTGTCGCCAGTGGTCGGCGGAAGGTGCACGTGCCCGTCGACCTGAGACCGGACCGCAGCGACGCACGGATGCACGCCAAGACCGTAGGATCCTTCGCAGTGCCGTAGGGGACCGCACCGCCACTTCCCAGCAAATTAGGGACACTGTTGCTCCTGGGGTATCGGCGAGGACCATTCGCAACCGTCTCCATGAAGCTGGGCTACGGTCCCGCACACCGTTAGGCCGTCTTCCGCTCACGCCCCAACATCGTGCAGCCCGCCTCCAGTGGTGTCGCGACATCTACATCTACATTGATACTCCGCAAGCCACCCAACGGTGTGTGGCGGAGGGCACTTTACGTGCCACTGTCATTACCTCCCTTTCCTGTTCCAGTCGCGTATGGTTCGCGGGAAGAACGACTGTCTGAAAGCCTCCGTGCGCGCTCTAATCTCTCTAATTTTACATTCGTGATCTCCTCGGGAAGTATAAGTAGGGGGAAGCAATATATTCGATACCTCATCCAGAAACGCACCCTCTCGAAACCTGGCGAGCAAGCTACACCGCGATGCAGAGCGCCTCTCTTGCAGAGTCTGCCACTTGAGTTTATTAAACATCTCCGTAACGCTATCACGGTTACCAAATAACCCAGTGACGAAACGCGCCGCTCTTCTTTGGATCTTCTCTATCTCCTCCGTCAACCCGACCTGGTACGGATCCCACACTGATGAGCAATACTCAAGTATAGGTCGAACGAGTGTTTTGTAAGCCACCTCCTTTGTTGATGGACTACATTTTCTAAGCACTCTCCCAATGAATCTCAACCTGGTACCCGCCTTACCAACAATTAGTTTTATATGATCATTCCACTTCAAATCGTTCCGTACGCATACTCCCAGATATTTTACAGAAGTAACTGCTACCAGTGTTTGTTCCGCTATCACATAATCATACAATAAAGGATCCTTCTTTCTATGTATTCGCAATACATTACATTTGTCTATGTTAAGGGTCAGTTGCCACTCCCTGCACCAAGTGCCTATCCGCTGCAGATCTTCCTGTATTTCGCTACAATTTTCTAATGCAGCAACTTCTCTGTATACTACAGCATCATCCGCGAAAAGCCGCATGGAACTTCCGACACTATCTACTAAGTCATTTATATATATTGTGAAAAGCAATGGTCCCATAACACTCCCCTGTGGCACGCCAGAGGTTACTTTAACGTCTGTAGACGTCTCTCCATTGATAACAACATGCTGTGTTCTGTTTGCTAAAAACTCTTCAATCCAGCCACACAGCTGGTCTGATATTCCGTAGGCTCTTACTTTGTTTATCAGGCGACAGTGCGGAACTGTATCGAACGCCTTCCGGAAGTCAAGAAAAATAGCATCTACCTGGGAGCCTGTATCTAATATTTTCTGGGTCTCATGAACAAATAAGGCGAGTTGGGTCTCACACGATCGCTGTTTCCGGAATCCATGTTGATTCCTACATAGTAGATTCTGGGTTTCCAGAAATGACATGATACGCGAGCAAAAAACATGTTCTAAAATTCTACAAGAGATCGACGTAAGAGATATAGGTCTATAGTTTTGCGCATCTGCTCGACGACCCTTCTTGAAGACTGGGACTATCTGTGCTCTTTTCCAATCATTTGGAACCCTCCGTTCCTCTAGAGACTTGCGGTACACGGCTGTTAGAAGGGGGGCTAGTTCTTTCGCGTACTCTGTGTAGAATCGAATTGGTATCCCGTCAGGTCCAGTGGACTTTCCTCTATTGAGTGATTCCAGTTGCTTTTCTATTCCTTGGACACTTATTTCGATGTCAGCCATTTTTTCGTTTGTGCGAGGATTTAGAGAAGGAACTGCAGTGCGGTCTTCCTCTGTGAAACAGCTTTGGAAAAAGGTGTTTAGTATTTCAGCTTTACGCGAGTCATCCTCTGTTTCAATGCCATCATCATCCCGTAGTGTCTGGATATGCTGTTTCGAGCCACTTACTGATTTAACGTAAGACCAGAACTTCCTAGGATTTTCTGTCAAGTCGGTACATAGAATTTTACTTTCGAATTCAATGAACGCTTCACGCATAGCCCTCCTTACACTAACTTTGACATCGTTTAGCTTCTGTTTGTCTGAGAGGTTTTGGCTGCGTTTAAACTTGGAGTGGAGCTCTCTTTGCTTTCGCAGTAGTTTCCTAACTTTGTTGTTGTACCACGGTGGGTTTTTCCCGTCCCTCACAGTTTTACTCGGCACGTACCTGTCTAAAACGCATTTTACGATTGCCTTGAACTTTTTCCATAAACACTCAACATTGTCAGTGTCGGAACAGAAATTTTCGTTTTGATCTGTTAGGTAGTCTGAAATCTGCCTTCTATTACTCTTGCTAAACAGATAAACCTTCCTCCCTTTTTTTATATTCCTATTAACTTCCATATTCAGGGATGCTGCAACGGCCTTATGATCACTGATTCCCTGCTCTGTACATACAGATTCGAAAAGTTCGGGTCTGTTTGTTATCAGTAGGTCCAATATGTTATCTCCACGAGTCGGTTCTCTGTTTAATTGCTCGAGGCGTGAATGGAGGGACCAATGGAGACGTGTCGTCTTCAGCGATGAGAGTCGCTTCTGCCTTGGTGCCAATGATGGTCGTATGCGTGTTTGGCGCCGTGCAGGTGAGCGCCACCATCAGGACTGCATACGACCGAGGCACACAGGGCCAACACCCGGCATCATGGTGTGGGGAGCGATCTCCTACACTGGCCGTACACCACTGGTGATCGTCGAGGGGACACTGAATAGTGCACGGTACATCCAAACCGTCATCGAACCCATCGTTCTACCATTCCTAGACCGGCAAGGGAACTTGCTGTTCCAACAGGACAATGCACGTCCGCATGTATCCCGTGCCACCCAACGTGCTCTAGAAGGTGTAAGTCAACTACCCTGGCCAGCAA
This sequence comes from Schistocerca piceifrons, assembly GCF_021461385.2. Taxonomy (NCBI): domain Eukaryota; kingdom Metazoa; phylum Arthropoda; class Insecta; order Orthoptera; family Acrididae; genus Schistocerca; species Schistocerca piceifrons. The sequence continues at coordinate 282,090,028 of NC_060142.1, read as the reverse complement.
GATCTCCGGATCTGTCCCCCATTGAGCATGTTTGGGACTGGATGAAGCGTCGTCTCACGCGGTCTGCACGTCCAGCACGAACGCTGGTCCAACTGAGGCGCCAGGTGGAAATGTCATGGCAAGCCGTTCCACAGGACTACATCCAGCATCTCTACGATCGTCTCCATGGGAGAATAGCAGCCTGCATTGCTGCGAAAGGTGGATATACACTGTACTAGTGCCGACATTGTGCATGCTCTGTTGCCTGTGTCTATGTGCCTGTGGTTCTGTCAGTGTGATCATGTGCTGTATCTGACCCCAGGAATGTGTCAATAAAGTTTCCCCTTCCTGGGACAATGAATTCACGGTGTTCTCATTTCAATTTCCAGGAGTGTATAATTTACCACGAGTTCCTATCGTCATTCATTGGATTAATCTCTCTTTCTTGCGTATAACTTTCGGCTCACTCTTTGTCGAACCAGTGTTTCTTATTCGAAGTGATATACTCGCCCTTCGCCATTCCCACAAAAGTTTGTATTCGACTCGTTTAGTGAACGTGTTGCTGTGTGATAGCCGTGATGTCGTTGCGTCACGTCAAGGAACTGATGTAATGGTTGGCACAACATGCGGCTCAGTTACGTAGAGGACATCCTGCCAGCTGTTAGCGAGCTTTTCCGTGTCAGTTAAGCTTAGAGCCGCAGGTAAATGAAAACGCCGGGTCTAAACAATGGTAAGACAGAAGCAGACTCTTCTGAAAAAATGTACAGTAAAGTTTCAATAAAATCTCACAAATAAGGCGCTTTAAGTACTCCCATTGCGATGTTTATTCAGATAAGTCATAGTTTTCAAAATTTCTAGAGGAACGACATATTTTTAAAATGATGAATTATACCCAAAATTGTACGCTTGAAAATAAGGCAAACGGCACTTAACATTGTTTGCTTGCAAATGGAGTGCACTTAACATGAGTTAACATTGACTTACCACTGTTTACCTACTGGGCGAGATAACGAAATATTGCTGCGAAATTTCACAAAAATACATATGTAAATGGCTCGAACTATTTCAGTTTGCAATACTAAGCTATTCATAGCCAGTTTTCAAAATAATAAAGCATAGCGATCCAGAAAATTATTCTACGATTCACGCTAATAAAAAATTATTTTTTTGTCGCCTTACTGCAGCACGTATATAATTTCAACGATGGCCCATAAGATTTCAGCCGTCACACTATCACGCAGATTCACGTCAACTCTGATAAGGGACACGACTAATTATTCACATTTGTAAGTTAAGCAACAACTTTCGAAGCGCTTTTACGTTCACGAAAATACTCAGGATTTTTCTTTAATTCGTATTTACCCACATCATCCTCAGATTCGCACAAATTGGCCCTGAAAAACATTTTCCTGGTACGAACACTGCACCGGTTATTTCTATTGGCAGCCATGTTTTTGGCACTTTCACTGTTTACATGCACACGTCCTGATAATGTTGCCATTAGCGAGAATTTGAAATTAGAGACAGTGGTATTATCAACTAATGTGGATAAAACACGTCATTTATCACGTTGTACAGGTTATAACTGCGTTTCTAATCGATTGTCCATTACCACTGTTTACAGCTGAGGTGTTCGTATTCTTATATGTTTCAGACCGTTCACAACAACGGGAGTTATGGAACTCAGTCTTTCACTTTGCAGAAAATGTAATCCGAAGTAAAATTTACTGTAATAGTGTTAGTTAGGATTTAACGTCCTGTCGACTACGAAGTCCTTACAGACAGTGTAAGCCGCGCGCTTAGAGGCGCCATGTCACTGACTGCGCGGCCCCTCGCCTCCCCCCCCCCCCCCCCCCCCCCTCATGAGGAACGAGTCCTCCCTCGGGCATGGGTGTGTGCGTTGTAGTTTGGTCCCTTAAGAACTCCCACACATGTGACTGAAGAAGAATAGGAAAAGAAATCGTCCTTGTCCGTAGAAAAGAACCATACTATCATTTGCTTTTAGCAGTTTAGATCTGGATGGGGAGATGGGGATTTGAACCACAGCCCTCCAGAACACGAATTCAGTGCCTTATCACTACGCCACATCGCTCAGTTTTTAACAATAGCTTGTATTAAACAGGATGTCCCAGAAATGCTGTGACAATCTTCGAGGGGTTGTAGAGGGTGTCTTGAGGAACAAACTGAGTGTAGGTACCAGAGTCCAGAAACAAATCCAAGAGCGTCGAAATTAAAGGCGCCAGCGCTTGCCACATGGCCACCCCTTCGGCAGCAAACGTGAGGAGGAGGAGGAAGAGATAAGTGTTTAACGTCCCGTCGACAACGAGGTCATTAGAGACGGAGCACAAGCTCGTGTTAGGGAAGGATGGGGGAGGAAATCGGCCGTGCCCTTTCAAAGGAACCATCCCGGCATTTGCCTGAAGTGATCTAGGGAAATCACGGAAAACCTAAATCAGGAAGGCCGGACGCGGGACTGAACCGTCGTCCTCCCGAATGCGAGTCCAGTGTGCTAAAGCAAACGTGAGTTTGGACGTTGACGGACCATAGGCAAAACGTCTCGCAAAGTTGTTTGTTATTCAGTGATCAAGATTGATTGGCACGATCGTCACTGGGGAAAATGGAGGTAGCTGCTCAATAGACAAGCCTTGTCTTCTACGAATGAAACGCTCTGTTGCCTTGGTGGGTGACGGGTGACGGTTGCGGACGCAGGTTTCCATCTGCAGTTTATTTTTCTCCTGTTACCGAAAACACTGGAGGTTTTAGAAGATTCCAGGAGAAAAATAAACTGTGTATGGCAACCTGTATCCGAAACCAACATCCACCAAGGCAACAGAGCTTCAGATTCACAGAAGACAAGGTCTGTCTACGGAGCAGTTAGCTCCATCTTCTCCACTCGCGATTGTGTCAATCAATCGCAATCACTGAATAACAAATAACGTTGCGAGATGTTTCGCCTAAGGTCCCTCAGAGTACAATGTCATGTTTGCTGCCAAAGGGGTGGCCTACTGTCAGACGCTGGCGCCTAGAATTTCGACACTCTGTAGCGTCGTTGGATGCCGCTTCCGGACATCGGTTCCTACTATCAATTTTTTCCTCAAGACTCTCCTTACAACCCCTCGAAGTTTGTTGCATCATTTCTGGGATACCCTGTACTTCGCACAGCCACCCAAATTACGTTTATTCGTAAAGTAGGGTGTATGTTGAATCAACACGGAATGTATCTTATTCCATAAACTTCTTAACGATCGCTACTGCTGTTAGGCATTCTCAGAAAACCTTTGTACGTCAGGAGCAACCATTAGCAACTGGTTTCTGAGCAGTCGAGTGTGGCTTTGTGGAAGATAGATGGCTCAGAGCACTATGGGACTTAACATCTGAGGTCATCTATCCCCTAGAACTTAGAACTTCTTAAACTTAACTAACCTAAGGACATGACACACATCCATACCTGAGGCAGGATTCGAACCTGCGACCGTAGCGGTCGCGCTGTTCCAGACTGAAGCGCCTAGAACCGCTCGGCCACTCCGGCTGGCTGTGGAAGATAGCTTAGCTTCCTTTCTTTTTAAAACAGTACTAAAAAGTTGTTAATGTTATACTGAGTCCATTTTACCGAAGAAAAGGAAGTGTCATTTGATTCTAATATCTCTAATTCAAGTTTCCTTGACACATTGGGAATCTGTGACATCATTTCAAACACCTGTGAGCAAATGGCAGCCGATACTATTGTACTCTACTTATGTGTTGTTCCAACAATATATTATTGTTTATAGGACAGGAAAGTCTACTAAATTTCGTATCATTTTCGCTTTTTATAAGCTTGGAATGGTTGGAACCAGGGACACTGCTTATATTTTATGGATTCATTTCTGAACCATACAAGTGTAAGTACTGCACACACTAAACAGAAATGGTAAAAGAGCCACTAATGTTATTTCTTGAAGATGTAAATTTCAGATAAACTGATGAACAATAACATTACAAATGGATATACCATAATAGGAAACCTTGTAATTGGGGAAGAGGAAGGTGGTGAAGGAAAAAAGAAGATCAAAAACAGTTTAAATGATTGACAGTACCTGAGACATCGCAATATAATATGAATCCACCCATTTCCAGTACCGTCCACGGTATATAAATGTGTGCTGAACAAGTAAAAGATGGCTGCTCCAAAAAAATGAGTACATCGGGATGTAGGAAATCGAGTTCAAGCCCGAAAAAGGAGTGCTATTTTGCACTTAATACATTCTTTTTCGATATATGAATAAAAAAATGTTTTAAGGAGTGACGTACTTCGTACAATATCTTTATTATACAGGGTGATTCAGGTGCCAGTACCTATTGGTTTTATGCAACCCACAACACCTTCGAAAACCACATATGAGATTTTATATTCTCTCGCTCGCTCCATCCAAACCATTAGTCCTATGGAAAAAATAAAAAGGACCTTTTTGCAGGAAATTTAATATATTTAAATATTTTACTGGGATACGTTTTCGCTGGAGGCCACGGTTTACGAGTTATTTAAGAAAAATGCGATTGAAGGTCACTTTTGTAAGCCTTTCTTGAATAATTCGAAGACTACAGCGTCTAGCAATAGAGTGTGTCAGCACAGAATTTAACTACATTATATTTTCTAAAAAAAGGTCCTGTTTATTTTTTTTCTGCAGGACTAATAGTTGGTGTATAGCGAACGAGAGAATATGATATTTTACATGAGGTATTTGAAGGCGTAGCAGGTTGCATAAAACCCTAAATTAGGGGCAGCTGACTCACCCTGTATAATACCTTTCAATTTGTAACGTAATTTTTATAGCGTAATTTTTACACTTTAGGACGTTTGTTATCATTTCATCTATATAAATAACAGTAATGAGACAATATTCAACAATTTTGTGCAATTTACTGTGAGAAAAAGAGGCAGGAAATTAATCTGAAATAATCTTACAGATTTAAACATGGCTGTCTCTTAGCAACTGTATGTAAGTTTCAGCATAGGAATCACACAGTCAAGCGGTTGCAAGGAACTATTTGATACATTGAACAAGGTTTCGACATCAGTAAAGATGTCTTTGTCAAAATGAAATTTTAAGAAACCACAAAGTTACATTGCAAGAAAACAATGGTCAAAGTTTAGTGAAGATATGCTTAAGTCAAAAATTAACATAAAACACGTTCAGGCCAAGAACGCCAGTATTTTAATTTCTGATTTGAACATAAAACACACTCAGGCCTTGAAAGAGGGTATTTTAATTTTTGACTTGAGCATATCTGCTCGAAACTTTGACCATTGCTTTGTCGCAACTTAACTTTACAGTTTCTTAAAATTTCGATCTGACGAAAACATCCTTAGAGGTGAAATTACAATGAAATGAATACTCCTAGCTGCATACAGGGGTTGATATGAGTCAAGATGGACAGTTGAAAATGTGTGACCTGACCAGGACTCGAACCCGGGATCTCCTGCTTACATACCAGACGCTCTGTCCATCTGAGCCACCGAGGACACAGATGATATTGCGATTGCAGGGACGTATCTCTGGCACGCCTCCCGTGAGACCCACATTCCCAACTTATTGTCCCGCACTACATTCATAGTGCCCCTGCTCATTATACTCAATATTCGCGGTTTTATTGCCAGTTCCCGTAAGAGTTCGGACACTGTTTGTGCATCCGCACAGAGGAAGAAGATGATCAAATTGCCTGTGAGCCCTAACTAACATTTTCAACTGTCCCCGTTGACTTATATCAACGCCTTTATGCAGCTATGGGTATTCATTTCATTGTAATTTCATTCTGACGAGCTGCATGGTTTATATATACCGGTTGATAAAAAAGTCAGTATTAATTTGAAAACTGAATAAATCACGGAATAATGTAGATAGAGAGGCACAAATTGACACACATGCATGGAATGACATGGGGTTTTATTAGAACCAAAAAAATACGAAGTTCAAAAAATGTCCGACAGATGGCGCTTCATCTGATCAGAATAGCAATAATTAGTATAACAAAGTAAGACAAAGCAAAGATGATGTTCTTTACAGTAAATGCTCAATATTCCACCATAATTCCTCAACAATAGTTGTAGTCGAGGAATAATGTTGTGAACAGCACTGTAAAGCATGTCCGCAGTTATGGTGAGGCATTGGCGTTGGACGTTGTCGTTCAGCATCCCTAGAGATGTGGGTCGATCACGATACATTTGCGCCGGCCGGTGTGGTCGTGCGGTTCTTGGCGCTTCAATCTGGAACCGCGTGACCGCTACGGTGGCAGGTTCGAATCCTGCCTCGGGCATGGATGTGTGTGATGTCCTTAGGTTAGTTAGGTTTAAGTAGTTCTAAGTTCTAGGGGACTGATGACCACAGATGTTAAGTCCCATAGTGCTCAGAGCCATTTGAACCATTGATACATTTGCGACTTCAGGTAACCCCAAAGCCAATAATCGTACGGACTGAGGTCTGAGGACCTGGGAGGCCAAGCATGACGGAAGTGGCGGCTGAGCACACGATCATCACCAAACGACGCGCGCAAGAGATCTTTCACGCGTCTAGCAATACGTTTTTGTTTTTTTGGTTCTAATAAAACCCCCTGTCATTCCAAGCATGTGCGCCAATTTTTACCTCTCTGTCTACATTATTCCGTGGTTTATTAAGTTTCCAAATTTATACTGACTTTTTTATCACCCTGTATATCCTTAGAGTTGTTGAAACCTAGGTCAATATGCCGAACAGTTATTTGCAACCGGTTGGCTGTGTGGCTATAAAACAATATTTGTCAGTTTGTCTGACTAGCAAACTTAAGTATCTTGTATGATACGTGACTTGTAGCAATGTGTAGGCATCAAAGAAATGTCATGACTATAATAAGATCACAAGATAAAATATTAATTTTGTGTCAATATATTACACGAAAGTACGGGGCCAAGAACGGCACAATAGTATTGTGCAATATTTACGCCCTGGACGCGTTAGAACATGTCGCCGCTCAACGACCATGTATTGCGATTGCAATCGCTAAGTGATGCAAAAAGAAAAGCAAGAGGAAGCGGCGATAGGCGAAAAGGTGGCTTGGAAGGCGTTTCACTCACACCCATGCAAACATTCTAACAAAACTTGCAACAGAGCCAGATGACTATATTGAAATTTTGCAAGGACGGACAAGTAATCTTTCGATGAATTGGTGAACTCCGCTATATCTTATGTACACAGAAAGGATGCTGCTCATATACGCGTCGGATTTCACTTTCCACAATGCTGGAAGCGATCTATATTCCTGAAAAGAGTAAGATACATTATTATAGGTAGTGCCGTTATGTACTTCTGCAATAAATAATTAAAGCTTTTGAAACAAAAAAATAAGTTGTTTCAGTGTTATTTCCCTGCACTAAAACACTTTCATCGAATGCTTCTACAGCTAATTATTGAATAAGTATTAAATACGTAATCAGTTACTCTCCTCAATACACTTCAGTAGATGATTCCTTTCATCTGTATTTTCTAAAGTTAGCTCTATTGAAACTACGGTTCGGTAGTTTTGTACAGCACATAAATGACATAACAAATTGTCGGATTTGCCGGTACTATTGGTAAGCAAATAAACTTAAATGGATATGTAGAGAGAAACTGGGAGCCGAAGACCGCTGTATGTTTTGTTTGTTTTGCATAACAGCCACACTGTTACACTGCTGAATACTTTATATCGTTAGAAAATACGAATTGCATTTTATAAGTAATAAAAATAGTTGATAGCGTAATTTCTGCACTTTTTTATAACCAAAGCAATTACTTTTGATGCAAGTACACCTTACATGCACAAACATAAAAAACCTACAATCTATAATTATTTTTGTTATTTTGTACTCAGTTGTACATTCTTCATTATGATAAAGGCAAGACTTCCCCATAAGTATTACATGCGAAAGTTGTTTATGAATAACAGAAACATGTTTTATACGAGCTCGAAGAAGTATTGATGCAATATTTGATATGTTATTGCTTTGAGTCTTTTTTTGTTTTGTTTTACTTTTGTTAGGAAATTCCGTTTTCTAGCGAAATATGATGAATATTTTTTTGTTTTTTTTTCACTACAACATTCCTCTGTTTCGTGTTACATATCGACAATTTTCGAATAACACCTGAATTTAACATCGACAATTTAAATTTACTTATAAATACCGTTTACTTTTCACTTACAGATAGCAGAATAACTATGTGGAACAAAATTGTTCCGTAGGTTATGCGCCCTCCATAGTTCCTCACTTAGTTTCTAGACGGTTCACCGGTTCCAGTTTCTAGGAGAATCTACTAATGGCAAGACACTGATGGCATACGCTAACTAAGCGACTGAAGTGAGGTAGTGCCCAACAGGTATGCAACACACCTTACGTACAAGTAACACAGTTACGATCTTAACAGATCAAGGCTACTAGGAAAACTACGCTTGCTTATGTAGTCAGTGGCATAGCTTACGGTAGTTTTACAACTCCAGTCTTTCCTGATGCATTGATATGGCGTCACTATATCAGCTGTTTGCATGTCTACAAATCACAAAGTCTCGACAAAAAACAGATGTCTATTGCATAATATCGCCCATACACTGTAGAATATGTTGGGCATATATTGAGCGAGCGCCAATGCTTATTAACATTCAGCATTCTCGTTCAATACATTACTCAAAGCGTCAGTCCCAGTCTCAAACGGTGAACATTATTGTGCGGATAACAAAACTAGTATCGTCCTGTCATAGTTGTGCCTTCTTTGATTGCTCTGGGAGGGTCTCACCAAACTAGAACACCTGAAATATTAGCTCATTTTATTGCATAAATGAATAAAATATTTACTTAATTTTGCCACTCTTCTTTGCCACAGGATTCCTGGGTAATTTACAACTGTCGTTAATATGAAAGCATCACTTGATGTACTAAGTAACAAACTGTTCTCTTCCAGTGCAGTGTTCCGCATTTACAACAGTAAAGCTCATCAGAAACGTCAACTATTCGTTGCCCCTACACTACAGTGGCCCCTTCTGAAGCTGAAGCCACGAAGTGAGCTGAGCTCTTGTATACTCGACTCTATGTTGACCCCACTATGAGGGAGCTGCTGTTAATAAAAGGGAAGCGTAGTCGCCTGGAGCGTCTCCCATACGTCATTATGGATTGCAGTGTGGCCTAACTAATGTTGCGGTATCGGTTTGGTGTGGCACAGAGATCTTCGGACGATACGAGAAGAGCAATGGCCATAAAAAGTTCGTAACTGTCACGGAGCGGAGAAAGGTCACGTCTTGTCAATAACAATTTATTTTATCGGGTGCCTTCTGGCGACAGCGTCTGGCGATCGTTTTTGGCGCCACTGTGAACGCCAATTACAGAAGCAACTAATTTGTGCCTTTTTACTTTATGTACAATGTTTGCAATTGTGAGACAGTTGAGAATAGAAACTAATGACCGTATCTAGTGATGCAGAATTTCGGAGAACTGTATTATTTCCGCCAAACGGTAACTGGAGCCTCGTGGAATGCCCGTTACTTGCGGTTTGCAAACGGCGCTGTCGCGAGGCCGGTATGTGAGTTGCGGGGGCGTAGATTTTGGCGAGCGTCGGCGCGCGGAGCAGGCGCGCCGTCGGTTCCGCAGCGCCGGAAGCCCTTCCGGCAGATAAGCTGGCGCCGGCCACCGCTATGGCTAGCTGGCTGGCTGGCTGGCTAGTGCGCTGCTTGCTGTCAGTGAGTAGCTGCGGCCAGCTGCGCAAAACACTGCCGCGCGGCGCTGCGCCACTGCACGGTGAGTCGCGCACCTGCTGCCCGCAGTCAAATGCGCCGCTTTCGCTGTCGTAAGAGCCCCTGTAAACTGTCAAACTTGTTTGTCAAATTCACTGTTTCCTATTCACTGGTTTGTCAAACAAGGGCGCAGACGGACCAACACAGTTTGTTAAATTTGACCTCATGCTTAAAGCACCTGCTACCCTATGCGTGCTACTCACAAAATTGAGGGCGTTCAATAAGTAATGGAACACTTCATTTTTCCTAAAGCAAGTTGGTTGTATTCAGGATTCCAATACATTATATTATTCCCCACTTTTTTGGCTACAGAACCTTATTTTTCAACACAGTCTCCGTTCATTGCGGCGGCCTTACTTCACCTTACAAGGGAACCTCCCCATCGCACCCCTCTCAGATTTAGTTATAAGTTGGCACAGTGGATAGGCCTTGAAAAACTGAACACAGATCTATCGAGAAAACAGGAAGAATTGTGTGGAACTATGAAAAAATAAGCAAAATATACAAACTGAGTACTCCATGCGCAAGATAGGCAACATCATGGAGAATGTGTGCTCAGGAGCGCCGTGGTCCCGCGGTTAGCATGAGCAGCTGCGGAATGAGAAGTCCTTGGGTCAAGCCTTCCCTCGAGTGAAAAGTTTAATTTTTTATTTTCGCAAAGTTATGATGTGTCCGTTCGTTCATTGACGTCTCTGTTCACTGTAATAAGTTTAGTGTCTGTGTTTTGCGACCGCACCGCAAAACCGTCCGATTAATAGACGAAAGGACTTGCCTCTCCAATGGGAACATCTCACGTATTTAAAGCACTCTCGTCCAATGTAGGGAACAGTTAACTGCCAGCCAGGAAGCCTCGTTAGTAGGAATACTCTCTCTTCCGTGCGCCTTAGTCGACTGACGTCGTGTGTTTCGATGTTTGTTTACGTGTAGCGTTCCCATACTACGGCGCAGGTACCTCGCATCGGACGGACGGACAGATAATAATCGTCTGAAAATAAAAAATTAAACTTTTCACTCGATGGAAGACTTAAACCAAGGACCTCTCATGCCGCAGCTGCTCACGCTAACCACGGGACCACGGCGCTCCTAAGCTCACACTCTCCTTGATGTTGGCTATGTTGCGCATGGACTACTCAGTTTGTATATTTTGCTTATTTTTTTCATAGTTCCACACAACTTCTTCCTGTTTTCTCGATTGATCTGTGTTCAGTTTTTCAAGGCCTATCCACTGTGCCAACTTAAAACTAAATCTGAGGGGGGAGGTTCCCTTGTTAGTGGAAGGGCCTGTTTGCCCGCACAGTACCTCTCTACTGGTCGACGTTGGAGCCACCATGCTTCCCATAGAGTGCCTCCGTCACTGGGTCAAACAAATGGAAGTCTCTATGGCCTTCAGTTAGGCGGCGAGGAACCCAGTGTGCTCACATCTTTGAGTCTCTAGCTGGCGAACGAGTGTGTCAGCAATACCAACTTAGACGTCCAATTAAGCAGCGGTGTCGTTGATTATGAATGCATGAATGAGAGTGTCGGCACGTTCCAACGTTTTAGGAGTCATAGCTGTGTCCGGCCGGCCGGTACGCGGTGCATCAGAGAGGTTTACGCGACCTTGTGCAGTGATGACAGACCCCTCACCCCACGACTCATCGTGTTTTTGTTCACTGCCGGTCTCCGTAGACATTCTGCAAGCACCTGTGAATATCTGCGATGCTTTGGTTTTCCGCCAAAAGAAACTCAGTGACAGCTCTCTGTTTGGTACGCACCTCAGTTACAGACTCCATTTTGAAAGCTACGTATAACGCTATTGTCACCAATACTTCATTAAACTACATAGGGGCTGAGCGGGAAATTCCACGATGTCCCACAGCAAATTTCACATTTTTTCGTCCCAAAACAGGCCGAGAAATAAAATGTTGCATTACTTATTGAAAGCCTCTCGTATTTTTTCACTAAACGACTACCAGTACAGACAAAGTCTTCTTGCATTGACTTTAGCACTGTGTATAAAGAAAACGATAGGCTATTCTAGGTAACGGCTGAATGTGAGAGATAAATAAAACCATAAAAATCTGCTAAAGGAAATACTACTCATTACCTCCTGACTACATCAGCTTTCTTCAAATGGGCAGTCAGACTTATAATTACGTGTTAGAATTACTTCACTCATGCCCTGAAACACAAGACACAGTTATGCGAAAATCTATTCTCTTCTGCTTGATACTCCGATGAAATTACATTAAAATACCACAATGTAGGAACACATAAATCGTCTTTGGAAGAAACGGAGACCTTCGATTTTTGTTTTATTCCAAGAATATTGATTTTCTTCTTAGCGTCTTCATGTAATACACGTCTAGAAAAACGCAACACTTCAATCGTTTTCGTAATTCCCAACGCTCTTCCATCCTTATACTTAATTGTAGTTTTCAAAATCGAGGAAATTCACGGTACGGTGAGATAAATTGCAATAAGGTGTCTTTCTCATTAAACATACGCTGTTAAACATCAACACATCAACGTCTTACATCTTGTCAAATCGGCCGTCGATCAAAATTCCTCTCAAAAACGTTAAAGTAAGTCTATGTTTGAGAAACATGCCAAATAAAGCCGCGCACTACCAAATACTTTCACAAACTACGGAGGTTTGACAAATTGAAGCTTCCTGGCAGATTAAAACTGTGTACTCAACCGAGACTCGAACTCGGGACCTTTGTCCCGCGGGCAAGTGCTCTGCCATCTGAGCTACTGATGCACGACTCACAGCCGGTACTCACAGCTTTACTTCTGCCAGTATCTCGTCTCCTACCTTCCAGACTTTACAGAAGCTCTCCTGCGAACCTTGCAGAACTAGCACTCCTGAAAGAAAGGATATTGCGGAGACATGGCTTAGCCACAGCCTGGGGGATGTTTCCAGAATGAAATTTTCGAGTCTCGGTTGGGCACACAGTTTTAATCTGCGAGGAAGTTTCATATCAGCGCACACTCCGCTGCAGAGTGAAAATCTCATTCTGTTTGACAAATTGTTTGATCGTTTACAGGGGCCTTAAGTAGGGTTATGGAAAAAGTATATCTGGTTCTTGTTATCGAGTACGTTTATCTCGATACCGATACTGTTTTACTCGATACTTTCCAACTGATGCTTTTACTCACATGAATACCTTTTAGCTGGTACCTTATCGAATTATCTTCATAATTAATTATTACATTTTTATCATCGAAATGATAGTCTCAGCCTTTATGTGGCACTTCCAATGTCGTCACGATGGGCTAATCCTTTAAAAGAACAGGAAGACATGATATTCTGCCAGTTGTATAAGCTAACCAACGATTACCTGATAATTCCAGCGGCATCAGTGCCCTCCGAGCCTTATTTTCAAAGGCAGACAGCTAGCTGTCAGAGTCACATAATAGATTTAAGCCGTACTAGGAACGTCCCTGGCAATTGATAAGAGAGAGACGACGTGACAGTCTTGTGGTTCACACTATCTGTGGCCAAGTAGGAAGTGGTGTTGGCTAGGGCGGAACCTCAGCGACGATTCTGCCTCGGAACGAGGAAGTGAACACAGCAGCTGTAATACGTTGTATAGCAACCAGCCTGTGTACAGCAGTCACGTAGCTGCGACTGCTGATCTACAAGGGCAAGGCCGACCTTCCGGCATCGGGTGTACGCTGTCACTTCTCGCTGCCCTGTATGCATATGCCGCCTGAGTGGATGTTGTGACGTTAGAATAACGAGTGCACGCTGTCTGCCTGTTTTTTCTCGGTGACGCTTATGGTACACGACGTCACAAAGGACGCTGCGAAGTTACAGGCTAAGAGTGCAGGCTACCTACCTGTCAGTTTGTCACTGCTGTGTACGGAGTATAGTGCCCACATACGTGCTATGCCTGTCACGTGCGGATGAGGAAGAGACGAGTGCTCAGCTGTAGCTATAAGAAGACAGATAGTTGCCACGGCAGTAATCATCTGAGTGACGTCATTGGCTGCTTGCTGTGGTTCATCGTGCATTCTAATAGAGGCTATTTGATCTGCTTTCCTCTTTACTGCTGTACTTTCTCAGTGTTTGACTGACACCGTTCGGCAGACATTATCGTTGATCAGTATTTCGGTGGCGTCGCTGGGCAGATATTGTGATTGATCATGTATTTGATCAACGAACTTTAGGCCTGCATTATGGTTCGTTACGGCGTTGTCCTGTTACTTACAGTCATTGAAATAAGTATTCATACAGTAGGTAGTGACAAACTACGATGGTGTGTTGGGATAGTAAATCACCCACAGCGCCGATACGAATAAGTACGATGATGTAGCGTCAGATAATCATGTTCTTGGTAATGAAGCTTCCCGTATGGCATGAATCTATTCTAGGAATATAAAATATGTCACACTCTGCACGGTCTAGACAAGGCAAAATGTATTCATACAGCGGACTACTTTCAACCAAACAAACGGCTGACGCAGCCCCGGAGTGCATGCCACACTTTTGTAGTCGTGTGGCGGCCGTGAAGCAACAGCACTTCGGACGTGGGTACCGTGGAACAGCAGAATGGGCCGCAAGGAGAAGGAAACGACCATTGAGGAACGAAACATCGCTGTCGCCCAGTATCTTCAACACAAGCCGTATGCCGAAATTGCGAACATCGTAGGACGAAGACGAGCGACTGTGCAATCTATCATTAAGCGATGTAAGGACAGATATGTAGTAATAAACAGTGAACGACACGGTCTTCCACAGAAGCTTACAACAAGAGAGATCCAGAATGCTACTAAGAATCATCAAGAAAAACCCGAAAACGACAGCGTCGGCATTATCCGCATATGTGCATGACCACTTCCGAAAGGACATCACCGAGCGAGGTGGCGCAGTGGTAGCACACTGGACTCGCATTCGGGAGGACGACAGTTCAATCCCGCGTCCGGCCATCCTGATCTAGGTTTTTCGTGATTTCCCTAAATCGCTCCAGGCAAATGCTGGGATGGTTCCTTTCAAGGGGCACGGCCGACTTCCTTCCCCATCCTTCCCTAATCCGATGAGACCGATGACCTCGCTGTTTGGTCTCTTCCCCCAAAACAACCCCCCCCCCCCCGAAAGGACATCACTCCAAGGGAAGTTCGTACCATTCTCAATCGTTCGGGCTACAGAGCCAGGGTCCCGAGACGAAAGCACTACATCAGCAAAAAGAACAGGAAGTGGCGGATGGAATTCGCGAAACAGCATATATCCAAGCCAGCAGACTTCTGGGATACTGTATTGTTTAGTGATGAAAGCAAATTTAATAGCGTGCACAATGATGGTAGGATCTTGGTCTGGAGAAGACTGAATACAGACCTCGACCGAAACAACATTCAACCCACGGTGAAGCACGGAGGTGGTGGAGTGATGGTATGGGGCTGTATGTCAGCCCCCGGTGTCGGAAAATTAGTGTTTGTGGAAGATACCATAGACAGATTTGTGTATATGAACAATCTCAAACAGAACTTACAACAGAGTGTTGACGCCTTGTGTCTTCCTAGAAATTATTACCTCCAACAGGACAATGATCCCAAACATACGGCGCAAATGGTCCGGGTGTGGTTGCTCTACAACACCCCACACACTCTTAAAACAACAGCTCAGAGTCCGGGACCTGAATACCATCGAACACTTGTGGAGTGAGCTGGAGACACGAGTGAGAAGACACATCCATAGTAAGGCCTCTTTGAAAGAGGCTCTCCTTCGAGAATGGGAAGGTATCACGTCGGAAACTACAAGAAAATTGGTCCATTCCATGCCACGGAGGTTGCGAGAAGTAATACATCGGAAGGGTATGCATACGAAGTATTAAACATGTTCTCGATTTATAAGAAGTGTCATTTTCTGTTGGTGTATGAATACTTAATTCCCAGCGCAGAAGAGAACTTGACAGACGTTATTTGCATTTTGTTTTGTAAAGGCTTGTTCATTCTCGTTCTACAGGGTGTTACAAAAAGGTAAGGCCAAACTTTCAGGAAACATTCCTCACACACAAAGAAAGAAAATATGTTATGTGGACATGTGTCCGGTAACGCTTACTTTCCATGTTAGAGCTCATTTTATTACTTCTCTTCAAATCACATTAATCATGGAAACACACAGCAACAGAACGTACCAGCGTGACTTCAAACACTTTGTTACAGGAAATGTTCAAAATGTCCTCCGTTAGCGAGGATACATGCATCCACCCTCCATCGCATGGAATCCCTGATACGCTGATATAGCCCTGGAGAATGGCGTATTGTATCACAGCCGTCCACAATACGAGACGAAGAGTCTCTACATTTGGTACCGGGGTTGCGTAGACAAGAGCTTTCAAATGCCCCCATCAATGAAAGTCAAGAGGGTTGAGGTGAGGAGAGCGTGGAGGCCATGGAATTGGTCCGCCTCTACCAATCCATCGGTCACCGAATCTGTTGTTGAGAAGCGTATGAACACTTCGACTGAAATGTGCAGGAGCTCCATCGTGCACGAACCACATGTTGTGTCGTACTTGTAAAGGCACATGTTCTAGCAGCACAGATAGAGTTTCCCGTATGAAATCATGATAACGTGCTCCATTGAGCGTAGATGGAAGAACATGGGGCCCAATCAAGACATCACCAACAATGCCTGCCCAGACGTTCACAGAAAATCTGTATTGATGACGTGATTGCACAATTGCGTGCGGATTCTTGTCAGCCCACACATGTTGATTGTGAAAATTTACAATTTGATCACGTTGGAGTACATACTGACGAAACTAAAATGGGCTCTAACATGGAAATTAAGCGTTTCCGGACACATGTCCACATAACATCTTTTCTTTATTTGTGTCAGAGGAATGTTTCCTGAAAGTCTGGCCGTACCTTTTTGTAACACCCTGTATATACCAGCATAGCTTCATTGGCGACTGGCCAATGTGTATAGGGCATATCCAACTACTGTTTTTGGTTTCGTATTCTCAATAAAAGCAGTTTACTTTTGCACGCTCTAGTGTACGAATACTTATTTCCATTACTGTATGTCTCTTCCGTCATGTTTGTTTATTCACTACATTGATTTAATGTTGCCTCACCTCGTCGTGTGGGCTTCTTTGTTAAACTGTGTATTTTAGTGCATTGGGCTCCAGAATAAGTGAGGGGTTTGATCTGAATGCGCAGATTCCTTCTCGTCTTTATTTTAAACTTAGTCTTAAGTCTGAGTTGTGGTTTGCTTAGGTATGCCTGCAGCCGTGTGTCTTTTAAGTGATGGAAAGGACTGTGTTGTTTTATAGAGAGCTTAATTTATGAATCTTCCCACCATTCGATTACTTTTACATATTTACTGCGCTGGTAGCTTCGAAATTGTCTAACAGATGATTCGATAAATGTGGAGCTACTAATCTCAGGTTGTTACCATTCCATTGTGTTTAGGGCACCAGTTGCGCCAAGGTTGTATGAAGCCTTTAGTGTGCGTCGAGCTTTGGATTTACATTTGATACGTATGTTTAGAGAGTTTTGTGTCTCAGATTTATTTTGAAAATAAATTGCTAGCTGGTTGTGGAACGTCTTTCGTGATTTGCAAGACGAAAGAGCCACTGGTTGTGAAATTGCTGTTACTGTAACTTAAAATATTTGTCATAACATTCTTCAGGTTACAATTGACCATAAGCAATTAGTTTCCTACTACTTTCGGTGATCCATTGCACCTTAATATTACATACGTGACTGAATGCTGTTTTTTTGGGTTCCGTGCCTCACTACGCAAGAAAGAAACCCTTATAGAATCCCTTTGTGGTCCGTCTGTCTGTGCGACTGTTGAGAACTCTTTTTCTCAGGAACAGGTAGACTATCAAGTTCAGATTTAAGATACATATTACGGTCTTGGTTTCTAAGTCAACGCAAAAAAAAGACGGCTTTTACGCCATACATTTTGATACCTGAAAATTCACTGATCAAAATCTGTACGGTACTTCCCGTTGATATAGAATCAAGAAATTTGCAAAGACGCATAATTTCACACTATAAGAAAAGAAAAAAATAGAAAATTTCTGATTTATAATTACATCACTGGACAATAATATTTTTTATCTATCTGTTATGACCCCTTTTTCTCTGGAACAAGTTGGCATATCAAGTTCAGATTTATGCCACGTGGTAAAGTCACGGAGGTGTAAAACATTTAAGTTTCTAAGTCAATTCAGCCGCCGGCCGCGGTGGACGAGCGGTTCTAGGCGCTTCAGTCTGGAACCACGCGGATGCTGCGGTCGCAGGTTCGAATCCTGCCTCGGGCATGGATGTGTGTGATGTCCTTAGGTTAGTAAGGTTTAAGTACTTCTAAGTCTAGCTGACTGATGACCTCAGATGTTAAGTCCCATAGTGCTTAGAGCCATTTGAATCATTCAATTCAGCCAAAAGGTTCGGACATTTATATCTCATATTTTGATACTCGAAAACTCACTCACCAAAATCTATAAGGACTTTCCGCTGACGTATAACCATGAAAATGGCAAGAAGCAAGGTTTCATCGTACAAGCAAAGTAAAAAAAAAAAATCTGAAAATCGTTAAACTGTAACTACTGTACATCACATTACAATACGGTTTTGCCATTAGAATGTACATTGCATTCATCATCCGTCACTTGGATAACAGACGAACACTACTGCATACAAACATAAAATAGAAGTTGTAGTCACATTTTAGTGTGTAAGTAGAGAGTGTTTTATTAAACCTTCTATTTCTACATATATAAACTGAAGTCCGTTGCTCGCTTCTTTCTGAATGTACAGGCTTGTCTGTTGAACTACTGTAGAGATTTTGATACGGTCTTGGAATTCCATTCACCGATGTCTTGCCAGTTATACATCGAAAACAGACAAAAATCGTTTAGATTGTCGATTCCCCGGATGGATGAACTATATAAGTTTGCACGGATCCCCTCAGTGCGCGGGTCCTACTCGTCCTTGGCCAATTTTTTATGATGTACTTTAAAGATTGCAGCAAAATATTTTTCACTACTAACTGCAGGATGACAGATTTGTTTATTTTTTTTATTTCCAAATGTGATGAAATATATCTGTAAATTAAACTTTGTATGATCAGCTACTGTGAAATCACTCTTACAATGAAGTGTACTGTTCAAATTCTGCTTTTATTAATAAATGATGAATTAAACTTGTCCATTAAAATCACCTGAACGCTCCACTGCCCACGCACACGATCCCAGTCGTATCAAGATCATCGCAACTGGATGGAATATTGTTCTTGAGTGACTGGTCTGCCTCCATAGTCGACAGGTTAGCGCGTCTCTAATGCGGAGGATGCGGGTTCAGTCCCCCCTGCTGTCACAGATTTCTCCTTGGTGGGACGTCTGAAACGGGGTGCGCTCAGCCTCGTGATGCTAACTCAGAAACTGCTTCAGTGAAAAGTAACCGTTCTCCGGTTTGAAAAGTTGGGCTGGAAGAACTGCTTGTTGACGCTGTGCGTCTCCACACCGCATCCGAGTTACGACAGATGGTAAAGAATGACATGGCAGACAAACGACGTAGCGTGATTCAAAATGGTTCAAATGGCTCTGAGCACTATGCGACTTATCTTCTGAGGTCATCAGTCGCCTAGAACTTAGAACTAATTAAACCTAACTAACCTAAGAACATCACACACATCCAAGCCGGCCATGGTGGCTGTGCGGTTCTAGGCGCTCCAGTCCGGAGCCGCGCTGCTGCTACGGTCGCAGGTTCGAATCCTGCTTCGGACATGGGTGTGTGTGATGTCCTTAGGTTAGTTAGGTTTAAGTAGTTCTAAGTTCTAGGGGACTGATGACCACAGCAGTTGAGTCCCATAGTGCTCAGAGCCATTTGAACCATTTGAACACACATCCATGCCCGAGGCAGGATTCGAACCTGCTACCGTAGCAGTCGCTCGGTTCCAGACTATAGAGAACCGCACGGCCACTCCGGCCGGCACGTAGCGTGGTCCTTAGGGCCTGTTGGCAGAGTTTAGTTTGCTTTTACTAAGGACGGGGAATGGGACGTTGAGGTAAGATTTAATGTGTTTACTTTTCGGTACTATTCATCTATTTTCCTGATAATATGTTATGTAATTTGATATTTTCAGTGCCAAATTTTAAAAAAATTGTAGTCTATCAAGAAATTAAGGGGACTGCTTGATTTAAAGCTTGTGTTATTCTGATTAAAACTTGTGTAATCTACTATCTATCTCTATTATAGATCGATTTTATAAACCACAGAGGCATAATAAGGGGAGCAGGAGCTACAGACTTCAGCTGTACGTCATGAAGTCAACACCAACATGTTAGATGCCCCAAAACATTAGCATTATGCTGTTTACGATTGCTTCTTGTTCTTAAGTGCTGCCACGTGCACGCTACAGTTGTTTTTAAGTTTAAGTGTTAACAATGTTTTCGTGAAAAACACGGCATCAGAAATGCGTTTCCAGACGTTTTTTGGTCTTAAGTACATGTTTGATTCAGTAATACAATGTATTTCGCTTCGTTAACGTAACTTTCTTTTTGTTATACGTTTAGAGACATGAAGAAGAGGAGTATGTGAAGTGAAAAAGCTGCTTTCTTAACCCAAAGTTTTTCTCAATACGGAATGGCGCAACAGACGTTCGGTCAATGTCCTTTTCCCGAAAATACTGAGAGCAAATTTTACTATGTTTGGTCTATTTCTAACCTTTTCTTCTCACAGCTTCCACCCAGAGAGTTTTTCGTCTGATGGGGAATCTACATTTAATCAACATAAATAAAATCACCACAGTAAAACTGAACAGAGCAGCCATAATTCATGTATGGCTATATAAAAGAAATATCACTTGAACGAGTCCACTTGAGAATGATATGTGATCCCTTTACATTTTAGACTGAATCTGAACAATCAGGACACCCGTGAATGGCACAAACTGTCACTTTTTATCAAAACACTTCTACCTGTTGCTAGCATTTGGGGCAACTAACATGGCGAACGTTGGCATTAATTTGTGACGTCATGACAACTTCCTTTATTACACCTCCATGTTAAAAACAGATATGCAAAGACTGAAGCCGACAGAGAGAATCTACCCTAAACTTTCGATAAAAGATAATATGGATACCTCAAAGTACTGATTCTCTCCTTTCGGCATTGTTACGAGTAAAATACTTTCTTGCAATACTACTAGAGAGTAAAATATCGGTAGTTTTCGTTCGATGCCGTGTTCGTAAGAGGAAGACACACGAACAATGGATCACTGGCGATATCGCCTGCGATCGGCACGAATACGCCCGACGGATTTGTGTCGAGGTCCGTTGAACCGGCCAGTCTGTGGATGGTTTTTAGGCGGTTTTCCATATGCCTCAGCAAATGCGGACTGGCTCCCCTTATTCCATCTCAGCTACACTATGTCGGCGATTGTTGCGCAAACAAGTTCTCCACGTACGCGTACACCACCATTACCCTACCACGCACATAGAGGTTACACTCGTCTGGTGTGAGACGTTCCCGGGGGAGCCCACCGGGGGCCGAACCGCACAATAACCCTGGGTTAGTGGTGTACATGTTGCGCTTTTAACCCGCCCATGCTTGCCCGGTGGCCAGGCGGGCAGGCCGCTGCGCGTTGTCAACAGAACGGGCAGGCTGCTTCATTCCCAGCCAAGCCAAGCAGAACCCAACCCGGGCAGGCTGCGGAAAACTTGCTTGCCTGCCCATATTACCGCTGAGCTGCGCTACGCAGTCGTTTAGTCTGCGCGCGCCATTGTCGTATTATGAACGTTAATTAAAAGTTTTTATTTTACCTGAGCACCAAAAGACAAACCCCAACATTATATATATATATATATGTATTAATTTCAGGTAAAAAAAAAAAAAAATTGGTTTTATTTGTATATTCTTCCTTTATGCGTATACTTCGGGCTTATTATCTATGTAAATAAAAATGAAATGCCATATGTGTTGATAAGCGTAAAATTCGAGAACGGCTGGACCAGTTCGGCTAAATTTTCTTTTCTGAGTTCGTAATTCTCAGGACAAGGTTTTTATGAAATAAAATTTTTGGAAAATCGATCGAAAAATTGGAACATTTGAGAAAAATTGAAAGTGCGTTTTCATTGTGTCCGTGTGTCTGTATTGCATACAATCTTGATGAAATTTTGCACACTATACCTTGAAACCAAGAGGAAGGTCACTGTCTACATAAAATTTCGTAGGGTGCATGGCAGAGGTTACTTTACCTAACGGAATTCGACAAAATGTACGTTTTTATTCCGATCTTGATGAAATTTGGCACACTTGATATTCAAAGCAGGATGAAGGGCGCTGTCTTCTTAAAATTCTGAATGGTGCATGGCGGAGTGTACTTAACTTAAACACTTCTACACCAACCTACAGTTATATTCCGATCTTGAAGAAATTTTGCACACTTGATCATCAAGAGGAGCATCACTGTCTACATAATATTTCGGACAGTGCATGGAATAGAGTACCTTAGAAAAGATTTCGACATCGTTTGCACGTTACCATGAAAGTTGGCTCATGTAAGCATGTTTCCATGGAGAAGGTTTTTGAATATTTCCGTGTGTGTGTGTGTGTGTGTGTGTGTGTATGTGTGTGTGTGTGTGTGTATATATGTATATGTACATATATATATATATCTATGTGTGTGTGTGTGTGTGTGTGTGTGTGTGTGTGTGTGTGTGTGTCTGTGTGTGTGTGTGTGTGTGTATACATACATTTTGTTAAACTAAATGTCTATTATCTTTTTGAAATTTGAGAGATGTCTTACACATTCACAGTCATCGTGTTTGACAATTCGCGCACAGCAAATGTCGCTTAACAGTTGCAAACAATTTTTCGTTGATTGAGCGAACGTGTTATATTGGCTGCAAAAAACCCTGATGTTAACGAAATGAATTTTCAGATTCAAAATATGATACCTGGCGAATTGATGACATGCAAGTCGGTTTATTCCGTTACTCACCAAGATGATGTAGTCAACTATCCTACGGAATTTTTAAATTCGCTGGATTTTCCCGGATTACCGCCTCCCAATCTGCAATTAAGTCGGATGGGCAATCATTATGTTGCGAAAGGTAAACCAGCCATGTCTTTGTAATGACACCTGGCTCGCAGTGAAGAAATTAAAGAACAACGTCATCGAAGCCACAATTTTAAAAGGAAAGTACAAAGATGAAGACAGTTTGATTCCACGTCTCACTATGATTCCGACCGACATGCCATTCGACTTTAAACGGTTATAATTTCCAGTGCAACTTGCATTTGCCATGTCGATAGATAAATCGCAAGGGCAGTTGTAATATGTTTGTGGCTTCAATCTTGAAAATCATGTTTTTCACATGGCCAATTGTATGTCGCATATTCCCCTGTCGGAACACCTTCAACATCATTTGTTTACGCACCAGAAGACAAAACTATCAATGCTGCGTATCAAAAAGTATTACAATAAATGCTACCTAGCAATAAACTTTGACACTGCTTCACTGATCACCACAAAAGTTGACAGATATATATGAGTTTTCATAGGCACGTGAAGAGGAGATGAACTGAGGTGGCGGAGTCCAACAGAGAGAGGACGAGTAGAGGGATAGAGGGTGGGGTGAGATGGGCCAAGGGATGGGGAGGGGGGGGGGAGGTCAACAGAGAGATAGTGGGAGAGGAATAAATGGATAGAGAGAAAATAGGGGAGGGAAGATGGACTACGAGAGTATGGAATAAATAAATGCCCAGACAAACTCCGGGTTTTCAGCTAGTTGTCAAATATAAAAGGACTTCTTCGAGACTTCACAAAACCTGGATATTCTCAATTCGAACCACCATCAGATCACATCTCAAACAGGTTTGTGTAGCAAGCAGAACAATCACTGAAAATGGAGCTCCTTTGTACACTAAAAGCTACAGATAACCACCAGGGGTGTAGATAACGGGGGGGGGGGGGTCAGGTGTCTTCCACCCCCCCTTCCCCCGAGCCCATGAACATAGTGTTTTTTGTTTTAGTGGAACGCAATGCAGTCTGTGTTGCAGTTTTCAATTCTGAAAAGGATGGATATTTGTACTAAAGAAGTGAACCTCCGCCCCCCAAAAAGAAGATTGGTCCCCTCCCCAGAAGAATAAATTATCTACGCCTCTGATAACCACTGTACTGCAATGAGAACCAAATTAAGATTTTGGAAGTCTAGATTTTTTAACTTTAGTATGTTTCAGCCAAGTATGACACCAGTTATACCAATATTTAACTCCTTTTCCAGGATGTATTTTACTGGTTCTGCGAATTCATTAGTAGTTGACAAAATCATTCTAAATTGCCAAAATGCATTTTAACAAAATCGAAGCACTTGTTTCGTATCCAGTTCGTCTAAAAACTATAGTACAAGGAATAAAATGGCGACTCTAGGCAATTTCTCTCGGCGTCTACCTTTGCGTCATGAGAGTCCACACTTGTAGTCTAGGTCTGCGTTATGAATGACCATAGTTCGGACCCTCATGATGCAGACTTAGACGACGAGTGTTTACGTGCATGATGCAAACCTAAACGACGACTGTAGACCCTCATAACACAGACCTAAACGACGAGTCTGAACCCTCATGACGCAGACGTAGAAGCTGTGGAGAGTGGCTCAGAGTTTCCATTATATTCCTACTACAATACATTCGTGGGAAAAGACGCTCTTCATTTTAAAAGCATTTGTAGTGTCTATGTCTTCAACATCTTGATCCTGCTTGTGGGATTCCCCTTAATACATAAATACAGGAATAAAATTACATTTCGCAATGTGTGTGGAACTCAACAAAATAAATTGTAATTTAAACTCATAATGTGTATTGCCTTAATCCAAAAATGAATATTTTATTTTGCATAACACTTTTCAATATAAAATATTTACAAATTTTCCTTCAGTTCCCCTGAAAGTATTACTTAGGCCAAACCATTTATTCCTAAAAAAAATTGGCTACTTTTGCAAACACAAGTAACAGAAAATGGTTTACAAACAATAATAAATGTCACCTGGGAGGATTGAAATCAAAAAGTTTAGTCTAAAATAAAAATGAACTGTATACATTACAAAATTTCTAAATCAGAAATTGATGCCCAGAAAGCACAAGAATGAAAACTGCACTCTTAATTAGTAAATTTGCACTCAAACGCATAGTTTCCCGTTTAATGTTCTACTGTATTCTTAATGCGTCTGCTGATTCGTGTTTGAATTAATTATGACGAGATCATTATGTCTCTCTGCATTAATACGTGATCGTTTTCGCTAAGTAGGTTTCCAGCGCAACTGAAACATCTCTCACTAGAGGCACTAGTGGCTGGTATATTTAATATTTTTCTTGCCACACACGCAAGTCGAGGAAGTCGTTGGGAGCTATTTTTCCACCACTGTAGAATATCTCACTCGTTCACACAGTGTTCTTGCAAGTATCTGCTGATTTCATCATGTAGGTGTACTGCCCAGTCCTCAAATTTCGCCATTTTGTACGGTCCTGGATTTGTTTCTTGGGTGCTGTGATTGGGCACTTGTACTGAAACTATACAGGTTCCAATTAATATTTGCAGAATAATGTGAAGATCGTACTACACGTAGTTGAAATTATAATAGTTTTAGATGATGCTATCATTTATCGTCCAGTAAAGTCACCAGAAGATCAAAACTAACTGCAGGATGATTTAAATAAGATATATATTTTTGGTGTGAAAATTAGCAGTTGGCAATAAATAATGAAAAGAGCGAGGTTATCCGTGTGTGTACTGAACTATGTCCGTTAAACTTCGTTTACAAGATCAACTAGTCAAATCTAAAGGCTGTAGATTATAATTAATATCTCTGATTACAATAACGACCGACTTCAATAGGAATGGACACACAGAAAATGTTGTAGGTGTTTTAATGGCAAAACACTCTTTTGGAGCATTGCTGCGCAGTTGGAGAGCCTTTTTTGGTACGATTGATGGAGGAGGTCGAAAGAGTCTAAAGAAGGGCAGCTCGTTTGGTATTATCGTGAAACAGGGGAAAGAGTGTCGCGGAAATTATACAGTTGAGGTGGGAATCATTACAACAATGGCGTTTTTTGAAGTGGCTCAATTTATATATGAAATTTCGATCACCAACTTACACCACCGAATTCTAAGATACATTGTTGAGTCCCATCTACATTGGAAGAAATGATCATAAGAATAAAATACAAAAAAGCAACGCTCAGACGGAGAGATGTAGGTGTTTTATCCCGCGCGAAATTCGAGAATAGGAGACAAATAAGTTGAAATTGGTTCGATGAACCCTCAACCAAGCACTTGCGTGTGACTTGCAGAGGACCCATGTACATGTAGATGAAGAATATATGCATTATCTTTGGAGCTTACCTTCAACACACATCTGTCGTGCTGCTTGGTAAACATCAATTTTTTCATCCTCGGTTAACTTTCTTAACGTGCGGTAGTTAGGCACCATAAACGTTGCATTTTTATGCAACACACTAACGCACATTTTCTGTTCTAGGAAGGCACCGGCGGCTTGTTTCAAAGGTTTCATGTCCTGAAAATACATTTTATCAACATACATATTTCACAAGTGGTTCTATAATATTCAGATGGAATAAAATTACAAACCTCTCCATCGTTATCCCGTACAGTACAGTGAGTTTTTAAGGCATAAAACCACAGTAGAACTAAATGTAGGGTTGGCTCCTTGTCACCCTCTAGATCAACTGTGGCTTCTTTCAACGGCTTAAGAAATGCTATAAGCCGGCCAGTTATATGGTGGTCATAACCCAGCACCTTATCAGAGGCACCTTCGTTATGTAAGACAGCCTTCACTGAATCAATCTGAGAATGGACTGATACAAGCATGTCAAAATAACTATTCCAACGAGTTGAAACCCACTGCTTTAAAGATGAGTTCAGTCTCATACAGAGACCTCTTCTCTTGCAGGAGGAAACCGTAGCCGGCACTGTATTAAGAATGGCTAATATATTTGGAACATTTTCTTTCAAAAACTGTTCGCTCAGAACATGTTTCAAGACTGTGTTTATACTATGAGCCATGCAAGGAAGACGCTGACATATTTCGAGAGCTTTGACAATTTTACTGCCCTGGTCTGTGACAAACGTAATTTTGGCAATGTCTCCACGAGAAACACCCATAGTTTCTAAGCGATCTTCCAACTGGTTTCGAATATTCGTGCCAGTTTTTGGGCAGTCAGGAAACGCAGAGCACACCAGTAAATATTTATTCAAACGTCAGTCTGAATTTATGTAATGCATTGTCACGGAAATGTAATGCACCCCTTTGTAATTGTCTGTCCATAGATCAATTGTACTGGCACATATACCAGAACGAATCGCATGCACTATATCTGGGAGCATTTTGCTGCGCACGTTATCAGTTAAGGTTTGAACTTTCCTAGCTACTGTCACTCGGGAAGGCATAATATTTTTAATATCAACTGAGCCATATTTTTTTACCTATGTCGATCAGTGTCTGCCCTAAGAAATTAAGAAATCCTTCTCCCTTTATACTGCTAAATGGTCTCAGGTCCTTAGCACACATTTCGACGCACTTTTCGGCCACTAAATCTTTGTCCTCTTTCAAGATATTTACGGAGTGAGGGAACTTCTTGTCAAATTTGCACACATTGAAACGTCCCCTTAGAAAAAATTATACATGACTGTGCTTATACTGACACACAATATTTTTAGCGCAACGCAATCTGACTTTCAAAAATCCCTACAAAAGAATGGCCCTGACTAACATTAACCTATACCTTTCACAAATCACTTACCTCACAAAAATCTTCGTTACTCAAGCTACTGCAATACAGTGAGCGCCACTACTGCCAGCTAAATAAAAGATTCAAACTACTGAAGGCACTAACTACTGATAGGCATAGTTAGCAAATGAAAGATTTTGGTAGAGAACAAACAATGTATTTACCTTAATAGTGTTCAAAAGTCATAATATATATAGCAGTTCATGACATCCAGTCTTACAAATTTCAAAACTCCGCCATTTCTCTCCCCACATCCACCACTGCTGGCGGCTCACGTCCAACTGCGCAACGCTACGCGCTGTTCACATCCAGCTGCCCAACACTACAATGGCAGACAACAATGCAAACTAGCCACAGACTGCACACAGCACAGCCAGTGATTTCCATACAGAGCACCATGTGGCGTTACAAATATAAAAACCTAAACAGTCTATTTACAACATGTCGTAACATACTCGAGGTTCCCGAATAAGTACTTAAGAGTTTTTTACATAGTTTGCATTGAGACACACCTACCGATTTATTTGAAGCGGCCTCATAAGCACACGAAAACGTTTCCCATGCGGCACTTGTGCTCTGTTTCGTTACCAGAATATATTGGCCAGTTGTCCATTTTTTTTTTCAATCTCACTAAAGTTCGACCTATTTATCGTTCTGTCCCCATTGTTGCGATAAATTAACTGCGGGCTAACTGCCTGGCTACTCTAGTCACGGTAGCTTGACAGCGCAACCTGTTGTCAGGCGCAGCAAGCTGAGCGGGTCCCGTGAAGCTTGGCAGGCCTGCGGGAACCTAGGTAGCCCGGGCTTGCGGGATCCCAAGTCGGCCGCATTACCCACTATGCCTCAGTACACGCGCACTCTTGTGTTTACGTCGCGGCAGGCTGACCTGCATGAATGGATGCAGAGGAGCTAGGGGCAAGCAGGCTGCAAGGGGAATTTGTACACCTCTACCCGGGGTTCGGTATGGGGCGGCGGGGAGGGGGGGGGGGTGAAGTGTACTGTGGTAGTCGTCGTGGGGTTGTGGACCACTGCGGCTGCGGCGGGGATGGAGCCTCTCCGTCGTTTGTAGGTCCCCCGGTTAACATACAATACAATACATACAATAAAATGTAGATTTATAACTGATTACTACGGTGCTACAGCTTTATACTTAGCATGGCCAAACTTTGGCATGCTATACTTTACTGTCACTGGCTTCTGAAGAAGGCTAGATAATTTTGGCTGAAACCTGGGTAATGATGGGTTTCTATTTGCAACTGAGGCTAACGTGTTACATGTTTACATCAAGAGCAGTCTAGCACTGGCAAAAAGGGCATTCCTGGCCAAGAGAAGTCTACTAGTATCAAACATAAGCCTTAATTTGAGAAAGAAATTTGTAGAATGTACGTTTGAAGCACAGCATTGTATGGTAGTGAAACAGACTATGGGAAAATCGGAACAGAAGAGAATCGAAGCATTTGAGACGCGGTGCTGCAGAAGAATGTTGGAAGTTAGGTGGACTGAAAAGGTGAGGAATGAGGAGGTTTTGCGCAGAATCGGCGAGGAAAGGAATATGTTCAAAAATGACTCTGAGCACTATGGGACTTAACATCTGAGGTCAGCAGTCCCCTAGAACTTA
Source organism: Schistocerca piceifrons (assembly GCF_021461385.2). Classification (NCBI taxonomy): domain Eukaryota; kingdom Metazoa; phylum Arthropoda; class Insecta; order Orthoptera; family Acrididae; genus Schistocerca; species Schistocerca piceifrons. Next base: position 282,060,915 of record NC_060142.1, on the reverse strand, counting down.
GAACTACGTAAACCTAACTAATCTAAGGACTTCACACACATCCATGCCCGAGGCAGGATTCGATCCTGCGACCGTAGCGATCGTGCGGTTCCAGACTAAAGCACCGAGAACCGCTCGGCCACAGCGGCCGGCAAAGGAATATGTGGAAAACACTGACAAGGAGAAAACACATGATGATAGGAGATCTGTTAATACATCAGGGAATGACTTCCCTGGTACTAGAGGGAGCTGTAGAGGGCAAAAACTGTAGAGGAAGACTGAGACTGGAAAACATCCAGAAGATAACTGAGGGCGTAGGTTCCAAGTGCTACTCTGAAATGAAGAAGTTGGCACACGAGAGAAATTCGTGGCGGACCGCATCAAACCAGTCAGAAGATTGGTGATTCAAACGAAAAACAGAAAAAACCTATTGTTGAAAAGTTCCATTGTCGTCGGGAAGCATGATGTACGATATTCCTTGGCCGTAATGGTGCCTTGCACGAGCCTACTGGACCCATGTCGGCGTCGGTGCACTGTGTGTTCAGACACACTTGTACTCTGCTCACCACTAAATCTGACGTTAGTTTCGCCACAGCTCGCTACCTTCCCCTTTGTGGTGTCACAACCAGACACCACACTTGCTAGGTGGTAGCCTTTAACTCGGCCGCGGTCCGTTAGTATACGTCGGACCCGCGTGTCGCCACTATCAGTGATTGCAGACCGAGCGCCGCCACACGGCAGGTCTAGTCTAGAGAGACTCCCTAGCACTCGCCCCAGTTGGACAGCCGACTTTGCTAGCGATGGTTCACTGACTACATACGCTTTCATTTGCAGAGACGACAGTTTAGCATAGCCTCCAGCTACGTCATTTGCTACGACCTAGCAAGGCGCCATATTCAGTTACTATTCAAATTGACATTGTGAATCATGTACCGTCAAGAGCGACGTTCATCATTAATGGATTAAAGTTAAGTATCAAACTAATTACGTCCGCTTTCTGAATTCTAATTCCTTGTTATGTTCCAGACCTCACGTCAGTAGAGTCCTTCCCTCCTCACGCCAGCCTGCGTGAGCTAAAACGCGTGCATTTCGGCCTCCAATAGTAACACGGTGTTGGCTCTTCTGCCAACCACAACACCCTTTTTACCGGTCTGCGCAGTCTACAACATTCGACATCTTTAATGAGAAGTGGCCGCCCAGCCCCACGACTTTTAGACGTGATTTCAGCCTGGTTTCACCACTTATTGAGACACTCACCACAGCACTCCTCGAACACCCGACAAGTCATGCAGTTTCCGAAAGTCTCGTGCCGAGCCTCCAGGCCTTCACAGTCTGCTCTCGATCAAATTCAGATAGATCGCGCATTCCCCGTTCTACACACCGACAGCATGATAACTGATACTACGAGGGTAATCACAAATGTAACGTCCCCTATTTTTTATAAGTGCATAGACCTGTTTATTCCTACAGTGGTTTTCATCAGCTTACAGGTTGAACATTTAGCTATTTTTCGACATAATCACCATTTCTGTCGATGCGTTTTTGTAGACGCTGTGGCAGTTTTTGTATGCCCGTGTCACACCAGCTCGCCGCCATACTGTTCAGAAAGCTATGAACCTCTTCTTTCACCTCTTTGTCGGAGCTGAATCGCTTTCCGGCCAAATGTTCTTTTAACTTAGGGAACAGGTGATAGTCACTGGGCGCCAAGTCAGGACTATAGGGTGGGTGGGTGATTATGTTCCACTGAAACTGTTGCAGGAGAGCAACGGTTTGTCGAGCTATGTGTGGGCGAGCGTTGTCATGGAGAATGTGTACGCCGTTGCTCAACATTCCTCTTCTCCGGTTCTAAATTGCCCGTTTGACCTTTCTCGGAGTCTCACAGTACCTGTCAGCGTTAATTGTGGTCCCAGTGGGCATAAAGTCGACCAACAATACCCCTTTCCGATCCCAAAAAACGGTTTTTGTGACTTTCCCGCAGACTGTGTTTGTTTGAATTTCCCGGCTTTGGCGAAGAAGGATGCCGCCACTGGTGTGATTTTTCAAAATGGCTCTGAGCACTATGGGACTTAACAGCTATGGTCATCAGTCCCCTAGAACTTAGAACTACTTAAACCTAACTAACCTAAGGACAGCACACAACACCCAGTCATCACGAGGCAGAGAAAATCCCCGACCCCGCCGGGAATAGAACCCGGGGGCGTGATTTTTGCTTGGTCTCAGGTGTAAAGTGGTATTCCCAGGTTTCGTCACCCGTGACAATTGAGTCCAGAAAGTTGTCCTGTTCGGCTGCAAGGCGGTGAAGAAATGCGCGGGAAGCATCACCTCGTTGCCGCATGTGGTCCTCAGTCAGAATGCGTGGCACCCATCTTGCGCACAGCTTCCGGTAGTTCAATGTTTCCGTTAAAATTCTGTGAGCGGTGCTTCGGGAAACCTCAGGAACCAACGTGCAGAGATCATCCAGGGTAATCCGCCGATCTTTACGCATGCTTTGCTCGACCTTCAACACTGTCTCCTCAGAAATTGACGGTCTCCCGCTCCTTTGTTCGTCGTGAATTTCGGTCCGACCAGCTGCAAACTCTCTACACCACTTACGAACATTTTTGACATTCATGCACGACTCACCATACACTTCCGTCAATTGGCGATGGATTTCAATCGGCGCAGTGCCCTTTGCGTTCAAAAACCGAGTAATGGCGCGCAATTCGCACTTGGCGGTAACATCCAACGGGAGCTCCATTCTCAACGGTTGCCAAGCCAAGACTGAGCGCCTCAGCGCGGCGTGTGCATGTTTACACACAGCGCGTTAAGCACTCTTCATAACAGTGTGACCAACTGCCACACAAACACAGTTGTGTACTTATAAAAAATAGGAGACCTTACTTTTCGTATATGCACCTTGCGTGTATCTGACTAGTGGTCGTTCCTTGCCATGTGACGCAGTTATCGTCTGGACGGGTTTATATCGATCTAGGTCGGTCTCATAATTTTATAGCTGCTCAGCGTAGTCCAGATAGAATAATATGCGTCATTCTAAAAACAGTTTTATGAAATCAGTTACTTCAGCATTGTGACTGCGCCTGACTTGATATAGCGGAGTGATGTAAATATATGAAATCGTTCGGCATCTTGAGCCCAGTGGTACGTCTGGAATAACGTCGATCAAATTCTCTACTTGCGTTTACATAATATCAGGAGCTGCTGCATAACTTATATACAGGGTGTAAATTTTAAGTTGACAAACCAGAATAACTCAAAAAATAAGCTTCACACGAAAAAATGTGTAGAAACAAATGTTGACCGAAATATTTGGGTCGAAATTTATTTGGGTCAACATTAGTAAAACTATAATTCCTCTCTCTCTCAAACCCCACCCTATGGGGAGCGAGGCAGAGTTTTAGAGTTTAGAGTTTCAGTCAGAGTTTTACAAATGTTGACCAAAATATTTGAGTCAACATTTGTAAAACTCTAATTCCTTTTTTCTCAAATGCCACCCTATGTTGAAAGAGGGGGAGTTTTAGTCTTAGTGAATCAAAATTTATGAACTAAATAAGTATTTTTTTGTTTATCCGTAACTATTTTCCACGCAAAAATGAGAACATGGATTTTCTATAATTACAGCGCCAACTACCAAGAATCAAAACAAATGTTTAAGAAAGAATGTACGTAGTTGTTTGTGTAGAATCTGATTCTGCAGTAAAAAATGGGGGTTCCCATTTGAAATTTTAAAGTTGCCTCCCGTCCCAGCCCCAAGGGGCTGGCGTGGCGGGCAAATTTTAACACCAGCAGATGTCCCCCTCGAAAATAATCAACTATGGATTCTACACATTTTTTCGTGTGAAGCTTATTTTTCGAGTTATTCTGGTTTGTCAACTTAAAATTTACAACCTGTGTAAGCGTTTTCATCAAGACATACGTTTCGCTTTATTCAGTCAAAAAATAACCAATAGCAGGGAGTTTACGTCCTTTACTTGCTCCACAATGGTGATGTGATATCTACTTGCACGTTTAACTACAATTTTCCCTCTTGGCATAGGTGCTGTATGTTTTGACCAGGCGACACCACTTTCGTTCGGCCGCAGCATTGAGTTCTTTGATTGATTTGAGAGAATGCTCATCAAATTAGAAGACATGAAATACTAGTTCACTTTATTACAAAAATGAGTAAAAGACACAGTTCTTTGCCACGGGAGTACTGGACGATTTACAAATGTCATGGGCTAGCAAACCATCACTTGATGCACTAATTAACAACTGCTCTCTTCACGTACAATGTTCAGCAACACGAAATACATTTCATAACAAATATTAACTGACACTGTGAAGTGGGCTGAGATCTTGCATGCTCAGCACAAGAACGACCTCAACGTTAGAACGCTGCTATGGTGAGATAGGAGGCGCGGTCTTGTGCAGCGCCTCCCAAACGTCGCTGAGGATTGCACCGAGCCCTCGATAAAGTCTGTGGTATCGATTCGGGTTGCCGACTTTGATGTTGCGCCGCGATCTCTGGACGATAACACACTGTACATAAAAATAGATGAGAGTAGGTGACCAAAATTAGCGAACAATGACGTACAAATTTTGTGGCAAGGGACGCATCTAGATACGAAATTCTAAACAAACAGTTACGGAAAGGAGTACATTGGGATGATAATCAGACTTGTATTGTAGGACAGTAAACACAAGGCTTATAGAAACATGGACTAGAAACATCGGCCTCTCTCCTTCGATACAAGCTCCCTACAAAGGGCTGTTGTGTGCTGCCAATTATCCCACCTGAAGATTGCAAAATTTCCCGTGGCGCCATGGAGGACGGTGTGGATACACCACTGAAGTATAAATACTTGCTTTAAAATGTTTTTCCAGATCGACACGATGTTCAGATTTGGGAAGAAAACCTCCATGTCTGAAAGCGCGGGTCCTAGGCTCAGTTCAGGGGTATTAGAAGCGAGGCGGGACTATTTAACGTAAGAGAAAGGCCCACGAGTTTAATAAGAACAATAACATATATTTAATATCTGTGTTTAGCATATCGCTTTACCATAACGTCCAAGCAATTGCCATTCAAATAGAAATATGATTTGAAAGGCATCATTTTTAAATCTGAGGAGTACATAGATCATGCAATTTATTTAATAACTCCTAATAGCAAAAAAACTCTCACAACTTTAGTTACCTGACACTGTCAGAAGGAAAGTCATCTCTACATCCATGTAAAAAGCTTCCAAAATAGAAGATTTTGTTGCTCAGATTGCAGTTGACACATATCCTTAGTATTAGTTATATTGCCACCTTCATATCATCACGTATCCGATGATCTGAAGATTGAGACAGAAATTTGCTGAGACTAGTAGTCAGGGTATGTATCAATTTGACACTAGAACCTCTATTTCGTAAGCTTTTTTAAATTTCACAACTTAGATAGTGTCATAATTTCCACGATATAAAACAGAATTGTCAAATCGCCTTTATCAGTATTTCGGGAAACAGTACGATTATGATCACTGTTCTGCAAACTTTGCCTGTCCAAGCCTGTAAATGAAAATCTTCTTCTTCGTTTCTTATCCGTTTGTTTCATATCTACACGGAGTCAGCGTGGTTACTATTGGATTTGGCAATGTTAATTTAAGGACTGGGCGGATGCCCTTCATGTTGCCACCCCATTAACAATTCAGACAGAAAATGTGCATCCCTACAGTCTGCATCTAGTATTATTCATGTGAAAGAGTCTGAACGTTGTATAAACGTATGAAAATTATGTGGCTAAGGCAAGACTTCGTTACCAGCCCGGTTTTCACCTAGTGGGATATGGGAAATCGCTTAAAAACCTCATCCATGCTGGCTGGATCACCGACCCTCGTTGTTAATCTGCCAAGCGGATTTGGTCCGTGGTTGCGCACCTGCCCAAACCCCGGAGGCGGCGTGCTAACATGCTCCGCTCTTTGGGTGGATGCGTAAATGAGAGACTGCTGCTTTTTACTCCTTTCCGCATTCGTATGGAAAGTCAGTCTCCTTATTTGTGAAAGCCCTTTCCCTCTATTTTCTCTTGCTGAGCTAACTGCAGTTTGCCGGTTTTACCTGTGGACTCACGAATCATCCCAGATTTGTTAAGGAAGTTTTGGTCAAGTTTAAATCCCATGCAAGTGGGCAGACCCTCACTCATGCAGCTGAAAAGTCTCTTGTGTTAAACGTAACTTCTCATCATGTTAGATTTTCCACTCCAGGTGCCTAGTTGTGGTTTAACGCGCAGTCTTTATTTGTGCTTGCCCAAGTACCGAAGGTACACAAAACCGACTTCCCCTTAAGGCCCATAGTAAACAGTATAAATTCGCCGACCTACTACCTAGCGAAAGAACTGGCACCTAGGCTCCGACACCTAGTGCATCAAACCGAGTCCTACGTTAAGGATTCTACTCACTTCGTGTCTCTCCTAGGAAATGCGTGTTACGGACCAAGATCTGATGGTTAGTTTCGACGTCAAATCCCTATTCACGAATGTCCCAGTGTCAGATACTGTGAACATCCTAGAAGAACGCGTGGCACCTGATATATGTGAGCTTGTGCGCCACTGTCTGACGACCACCTATTTCAAGTGGAGAGGTCAATTTTATGAACAAACTGATGGTGTAGCTATCGGCTCACCCATATCGCCTATCGCAGCAGAAATTTTCATGGAGGCATTTGAGGAAACAGCCCTCCAGTCCGCACCATTACGTCCAAATTGTTGGCTTCGCTATGTCGATGATACTTTCGTCATCTGACCCCACGGAGAAGAGGAGTTACAGAACTTCCACAAGCACCTTAACCAACAGCATAGGAAAATTCAGTTTACAACGGAAACAGAGAAGAATGGGGTGCTGCCTTTTCTCGACGTGGAAGTTTATCGAAAACCTGATGGTAAACTTGGCCACAAAGTGTACAGGAAACCAACCAATACGGACAGGTACCTTCACGCCTCCTCCCACCATCACCCCACGCAGAAGAAGTCCACCCTGCACACGCTAACGAAGAGAGCGTACAGGATAAGCGACGAAGAACATCTGAAGACAGAACTTGAACGCCTCAGGTCCATCTTCGGAACTAATGGCTATGGGAAGCAGATGATAGACAGCACCATGTCGACAAGGGAGAAGACTAATAGGGAAGAGGAGAAGGAGGCACAGAGCATTGCTGTGTTACCATATGTACAAGGGGTCACCGAACGTATTGGCAAAATTCTACGAAAAGCCGACATCAAACCAATTTTCCGAAGCAGAAACAAAATATCAGACATGCTCGGTTCTACCAAGGATGCAGTTGACAAACTACACACAGCTGGCGTGTACGAAATTGGTTGTGCGTGTGGATTAGTCTACATAGGTGAGACGGGACGTCCGATTAGCACAAGGCTCTCGGAACATGAAAGATATATCCGCCTGAAACAACACACTAAGTCAGCAGTGGCGGAACACCGAGACGAGTGCGGGAAACCAATATTTTTTCAAGAAGCCCGCGTCCTGGCGAAACAGCCTCTCACTTTCAAAAGAAAGATTAGAGAGGCGATAGAAATAGCCAAAAGACCCACCAACATGAATAGAGAGGACGGGTACAAGCTTCCGAGGTCTTGGCTGCCTGCAATAGCAGGGCTACGGAGCGGCGGCAGAGCCGTGGCGGCCCATGCAGACACGCGGAGAGCCGCAGTAGTGGTCGCGAGCACACAAAGCAATGGCACGCCGCAGCCGGCTTCTGGACAGCATGGAAACAGTGTGACGTCACAGCCATCACCTGTTCACTATTCGTCCGTCTCCTCCAATGGAGTGGATTAATATAAAGACCAATAGAAAACAGCTATTTCAGCCAATGACAGATAATAAAGGAAACACCAATAAAGCATACCTTTCACCCCTCCTCCTCCTCCTTTTACAGCCAATCAAGTAACGACAAGGTTTTCTCGTGCAGCTATTTAAGGAACCAAGTGTGTCCATTTAGCAGCCCCCCCAGTCCTTTTGCATTCCCCTCCTCTGCCTACCCCCCTCCCTGTCGCGTCTGCCCCCCACCCCTCTTATGGGTCCTCATCCTCCATCAGCTCCTTTCCCGGCTCCCCCCTTCGCTTTTACTCTCCTTTCCCCCCCTTTTTGTTTTCCCATCTCCTGTTCAGTTTCCCCCCAACTGCTCTCGACTGTGGTGTCACCTTTGCCGACTTTTTCGTGCTGTGTTCTAGTGACTATTCAGTGTTGTGTTGCGAACAGAAACCATGCTGTCGCTGGGTGTGCGTTTTATATACTTTGCGAACAGAATCCAGACTGTCGCCGTGTTTTTTTAATTGTCTATTGTTTCCCCTGTCTGCTCCGTATGTATTTTTATTCGCTTCATCATCCCTCTGTTGTTTGTTTTCATTTCCCCATTTTCTTTTCACCTTGTTACTCAATGAGTCCCCGATTTTATCGCCTGTTTTTTATTATTATTTATTCTCCTGCTCTTTGTCAGAAAACCTGTAGGCTGCAGAGCGGCGTCCTAAGCTGCTGCCAGCCCGCCCCCTTCGGGGGGAATTGAAATTCAATAAAGGAAAAAAAAAGAAATCCATTTAGCAGTTAACGTAAGGCCCTGATGAAGGCTAGCTGCAATGCTGGCCGAAACGTTGGCGCATTTTAAATTATGATGATGCGGTCTGATACCCTGAAGAATTTTATTGAAGATGACAATACCAATTATCTTGCTATCCCACCGCTGTCCGGGTCGTCTCCAGATAGGTCTTCGGCGTGGAATCTCTCTGACTGGAGCAGAATTGTCTTCAGAGAGCACTATTGAAATTAGTAAAGAACACGTTAGAAAAATTACAATAAAAAAAGACGTGAGTCAGTCACAACAGAGTAGATACGAGGTGCATTCAAGTTCTAAGGCCTCCGATTTTTTTCCTAATTAACTACTCACCCGAAATTGATGAAACTGGCGTTACTTCTCGACGTAATCGCCCTGCAGACGTACACATTTTAGACAACGCTGACGCCATGATTCCATGGCAGCGGCGAAGGCTTCTTTAGGAGTCTGTTTTGACCACTGGAAAATCGCTGAGGCAATAGCAGCACGGCTGGTGAATGAGCGGCCACGGAGAGTGTCTTTCATTGTTGGAAAAAGCCAAAAGTCACTAGAAGCCAGGTCAGGTGAGTAGGGAGCATGAGGAATCACTTCAAAGTTGTTATCACGAAGAAACTGTTGCGTAACGTTAGCTCGATGTGCGGGTGCGTTGTCTTGGTGAAACAGCACACGCGCAGCCCTTCCTGGACGTCTTTGTTGCAGTGCAGGAAGGAATTTGTTCTTCAAAACATTTTCGTAGGATGCACCTATTACCGTAGTGCCCTTTGGAACGCAATGGGTAAGGATTACGCCCTGGCTGTCCCAGAACATGACACCATTATTTCAGTACTGGCGGTTACCCGAAATTTTTTGGTGGCGGTGAATCTGTGTGCTTCCATTGAACTGACTGGCGCTTTCTGGATTGAAAAATGGCATCCACGTCTCATCCATTGTCACAACCGACGAAAAGAAAGTCCCATCCATACTGTCGTTGCGCGTCAATATTGCTTGGCAACATGCCACACGGGCAGCCATGTGGTCGTCTGTCAGCATTCGTGGCACCCACCTGGATGACACTTTTCGCATTTTCAGGTCGTCATGCAGGATTGTGTGCACAGAACCCTCAGAAATGCCAACTCTGGAGGTGATCTGTTCAACAGTTATTCGGCGATCCCCAAAACAATTCTCTATGCTTTCTCGATCGTGTCGTCAGACCGGCTTGTGCGAGCCCGAGGTTGTTTCGGTTTGTTGTCACACGATGTTCTGCCTTCATTAAACTGTCGCACCTACGAACGCACTTTCGACACATCCATAACTCCATCACCACATGTCTCCTTCAGCTGTCGAAGAATTTCAGTTGGTTTCACACCACGCAAATTCAGAAAACGAATGATTGCACGCTGTTCAAGTAAGGAAAACGTCGCCATTTTAAGTATTTAAAACAGTTCTCATTCTCGCCGCTGGTGGTAAAATTCCATCTGCCGTACAGTGCTGCCATCTCTGGGACGTATTGACAATGAACGCGGCCTCATTTTAAAACAATGCGCATGTTTCTATCTCTTTCCAGTCTGGAGAAAAAAAAATCGGAGGCCTTAGAACTTGAATGCACCTCGTATTTTCTGCAGACGGTAGTCCATGGCACTGTAGGACAATTCTACTCCAGTCAATGAGATTCCACGCCGTAGACGACACTGCAGACGTCTCGGACAGCGGTGGGATATCACACTGATTGTTGCCCGTCATACAGTCTGGTAACCAGCAGTAATGGTGTGTGGGTGTCATTTCTTTCCATAGCAGGACGCTTTGGTTGTCATCCGAAGCACTCTTACAGCACACTGGTGGGTCGACATATTCTACAACCCACTTTGTTGCTCTCCATGGCAAGCCATCCAGGGCTTATACTTAAGGAAGATAAGGCTCTCCTCCACAGGGCGAGAGTTTGTATTACTTGTCTTGGTGCTTACCAAACCGTACGTTGGCCAGTAACTTCGCAGGATCTCTCCCTAATTGAGAACCTTTGGAGCATTGTGGACACGGCCCTCCAACCATGTCGGGATTTTGACAATCTAAAGCGCCAGCTGGACAGATTTTCTCACGATATCCCTCAGGAGAACATTCAAGAACTCTATTAATCGTGAATAAGGGCCAAAGGCAAACCATCGCATTACTGATTTCTTCCATTTGTGAAGCTTTTTATTTTGAATAAATTATCCAATTTTTCTAAAACTATCTTTTGTTCCAGTGAGCATTAACGCTTCTACAGGATGATTTCTTGATGATGTTACAAATGTTGAGGGACGATGGTGAAGGATAAATGAATCAACTTGAGTTACAGGACCCTGGTCTGGAAACCAAATACATTTACCGGCACCGTTGTTGCTAACAGTGTAGGCTAGGTAACTTTCAGAGGTGGTAGTGTGGACCAAAACAAGGAAAAAGTCTAGAAATTTGGCTCGAAAGCGCACACCTTAACTGCTATAACATTTGTTCATTAGAATAAACGTGTTTCACAGCAGCGAAGATTAAGAAGTAAGGTATGTACGGGGTGTTCAAAAAGTCTCTCCGCAGTGGCGTATAATTGTTAGCCGCGCGTGCCATATGATTGTTCGCCTGTCTGGGTTACTTCCCTTCAAGTGGACTCTCCCAACATTCCACTGTTTCGTTTTTCTCAGCCAGCGTCAGTAGTATCGTTGGTGTGTGTCGTTACGTGTTGAAGTGAACATTTAAGATTAGTTCCTTCGCTCGTTTGTTTCGTTTTTGTCACTGTTAAAATGCTAACCATTGAAGAACGTGTGTTTTTAGTCGAACAAGTGTTCAAAGCTGGCGGTAAATACACAATTTCAGTTCGTCAAACATTTAATTCAGTTTCCCCGGAGACAAGACTCCCACATCGCGATACTGTGCGAGATTTGATTAACAAATTTCGAAGCACAGGTTTAGTGACAGATACACCGAGAAGTGTCGTCCTAGCGTTTTGTCTGAGGATAAAGTACTCGATATTTCCGATAAAATGTCCATAAGTCCGAACAAGTCAGTAAGAAAACTCGCTCGGGAAATTGATGTTAGTGTCGGAACGGCCCACACAGCTGTAAGGAAAAAATTAGAACTTTTCCCATATAAAGCGACAGTCGAGCAAGAAATGAAAAATACTGATCATGGCAAGACAATGCGTTATTGTCAATGGTTAAAAAATTTCGATTAACAAAATGGAAGGGATATTAATGATACGTCTTGCACTGACGAGGCGTGGTTTCATTTATCCGGGTACATGAACTCGCAAAATTCTCGTATGTGGAGTACTGCAAATCCATTGTGTATTCACGAGGAACCACTTCATTCTGTGAAAATAGGGGTTTGGATTGCAATTTCTAGGCGTCGGATTGGGGGCCCCATATTTTTCAACGAAACAATAAACGCACGACGATGCTGCAGTGATATTTTGTACCAATTCATAGCAGAACTTCTGTTAAGTGTAATACTGAACGGTTATTTTCAACAAGATGGTTCAACCGCGCATACTGCTAGAGTTTCAACGTCACTGCTTGCTGATGTTTTTGGTGATCGCATAATTTCACAGGGACATTGACCTCCACGATCGCCTGACCTAACACCACCTGACTTTTTCTGCTAGGGTGCAGCGAAAGAAACTGTCTATAAAAACTGTCCAAAATCCATCGATGAACTGAAAATTGCAATATCCACTTTCACTGCTTCTGTTACAGAAGAAATGTTACAGCTTGTGTTTGGAAACATGATTAGATGAATTGAATTGTGTATTCAACAACATTTAATGTGAAAATTTGTAAGTAAAAATCAATATTGAATAAATTAATAACTTGTATTTCACTGAGTTTCATTTCGATATATTCACTGCGGGATACGGCACGCGCGACTAACAATCACACGGCACTGCGGAGAGACTTTCTGAACACCCCGTATATTAGAGCCCATATTTATTGTTGTGTTCTTTCTTTTGTCCATACGACCTCCCCCCCAAAAATGTGGATACCAAAGTGCTTGCAGCAGAAGAAATATGTTTCACATTATCGAAGACAAACGAGTGCTCACTGTGCATTTTAGAGACCATGTTTACTAGACCTTTTTTCTTATTTCGGTCCGTACTACCACATCAGAAAGGTGCCTACCTTACTATCGTATCGGGTTAATGTCTTCCACTGTCAAAGGTATCAGAACGATTCTCGCTCCTAACTTCCGACTTGGTCGTTTCCGCACCAGGGTTTCTTACGTCAAATTGATACGTTTACTCTTTTTCATCATCCGTATAAGTTTGTAACATCATCACGGAACCACCTTGTATTAGTATGTTCCCTCCCCTTGAAGCCGACAAAGAACTGCCGCAGCTGCCGTGGTAATCTGAACATGTTAAGAAAATCCTACCGTCGGTCGTGCTCATATCAGTGACTACAGCTGTCTCTCGCTCAGCAATTAACGCACATAAAATTACTCTCTTGATTGGAAATTGGATCAAGTAATTACTCTTCCGACAAACCGTCCCTTTTGACTAGGAAACGATACATCACAATATAATCATAGCAGTCCAGCAGCTATTCCGCAAGGAATACTTTCAGTTTATATCTAAGAAAAATCTTTCAAATGATACTTGTTTTTTTCTTCAGTTGTACTGGAAACCTATACAAAATATAATGCACAGAGGAATCCACACCTTTCCATACAACGTTTAAGGGAGCGGTATCTATATTTAATTAGTTTCGGAACAAGCTCTTACTTAAGCCATTACCGTGTGAGAAAACTGGGTCGTCAAAGTTGATGCACGCAGCACATCGATACTAAATGCTGAACTTAGCTGACACTAGAAAATAGCTGGCGGAACAGGAACTTCGGGCCATTATCTGAAAGTAAAATGATACGGAACGTCACAAATGTCTGTCCTCCTTCCCAAGTGTCGCTTGCAGCGCTATTTATGGAATGTCGCCTGTTTCTCATAAATTATAGAGTGGCTACTGTTTTTTCTTATAAATTTTTCAAACCAGGAAGTTCAGTGACCTAGCAGACAAATGTGCCCAGAAGTCGCGATCGTTGTTGGACTTCGACGCCTCCATAACTTCAAATTGTGATCTGTACAGTGTAACTAAACGGATAAAGATACTAGATCATAGTCGCAAGCTGGCTATCTGCCGACTTCCAAGGCAACAAAAATTTGGTTTTTATCAATTCAATGTAATTATAGGCGGAATTTTATACTTTATAATGCTGTCATAATCATATACGTTATTTATCAAGTCAAAAACGCTTTTTATCAACGCATGCTAATCGCACAGGTGTGAATGAGGTATCATTAGAAACGTTTTTTAACCGGCTTCTGACATTGCATACCGATTTTTGCTAAAACTTATGGTTCGTGGAAAATATTAACGTAAAGGGGACTTTATCATAGATAAAAAGGCATCATGAATGCCCAGCTTCATACCTACATTGTTCGAAACTAACTTATTAATTACGAATAAGAGACTCCCTTTTCATATTGTCTTATTACAAATACCAGTTTGTTTCTTTCAAAGCGCTTATTAACTGGATAACCTGTAAACAGCATTGTCATAGATAATAACCGTCATCACTGCTCTAGTCGATTATCTCTTCCCGTGGTACAAATTTTGTAAACGAATATACTTTCCGAAACGACGAACAAATTTGTCATTGTCGCCTTGAAATGTGATTTACCTATTGCTACTTCGGCCTAACGTCCTTAGTGTAACTGAAAATGTATGTCGAGCTAAAAAAATGGCTCTGAGTACTATTGGACTTAACATCTGTGGTCATCAGTCCCCTAGAACTTAGAACTACTTAAACCTAACTAACCTAAGGACATCGCACACATCCATGCCCGAGGCAGGATTCGAACCTGCGACCGTAGCAGTCGCGCGGTTCCTGACTGAGCGCCTAGAACCGCTAGACCACCGCGCCGGCTTTGTCGAGCTAAAGCTATAGATTATACAGACCTACTGACAGTCTCTGATCTCTGCCCTTTGTACAAGTCGGGACAAATATTCCAAATGTCAAACACGTACTTGGACGCATGGAAATATGTATGCAATGATGCTTCATAAATTCATGATTATTATTTCATGTCGTTTGGTTTATTTTTAAAGATGTTTTCTCTTCATTCAAACAACTTCCCTTATCACAACGACTACACTTTTTCCAAACATGGCTATTACTTAAAACTATAAAAGTGCGAAAGTTTCGCACAGATCCCCTGGTCTGCTCATTAAGTGCTATAATATTACGTCAAACATTTAACACAATAAGTCAAGCATTAAATTTACATACTGTGACGCAGCATAACTCAAGACGCGCGAATTACACAGATTGTGTTCAGCTAGTATTTGAGAATAAGAGCACTTAGCGACTTCCATCAAACTTTACACATGATTTCAAACCTTTTAGAAACATCTTCTCGCCGAGACCCCCACAATAAATAATAGGAAAAACTTTTATCGCTTACTGCATTTCACTGCTCATGCATAAAAATTTCAATTCATATACGATGTATTAATTTATTACTTATTTACTGTAAACTCTATTTCCAAGACAGTATCCGCATATATTACTGAATTTAACTGAACATTACATCAGTTTATGACCATAAGTTCCATAGATGTGGAAAACAACACTCAAACTCATAAATTAAGGGTAATTGCAGAATGTAATGCCACACAACGTGACAATAGCATAGGCACATAGGGAGCACACACGACACAGATCTGTAAGTCCACGGCATTGGTGATAAGTTGAGAAAACCGTCCCGAAACACATGTGCTAGAAATCGCCACTGTTCCCTGCGCATGTACCCCGACATCAGTGTGGGATATGATCACCATGCACACGTACACAGACCGAACAACTGGTTGGCATACTCTGGACCAGGTGGTCGAGCACCTGCTGGGGTATAGCCTCCCATTCTTGCACCAGTACCTGTCGGAGCTCCTGAAGTGTCATAGGGGTTTGAAGATGTGCAGCGATACGTCGACCGAGAGCATCTCGATGGGGTTTAGGTCTGGAGAACAGGCAGGCCGCTCCATTCGCCTGATATCTTATGTTTCAAGGTACTCCTCCACGATGGCAGCTCGGTGGGGCCGTGCGTTATCATCCATCAGGAGGAACGTGGGGCCCACTGCACCCCTGAAAAGGCGGACATACTGGTACAAAATGACGTCTCGATACACCTGATCTGTTACAATTTCTCTGACAAAGACATCCAGGGGTGTATGTGCACCAATCATAGTCCCATCGCACACCATCAAACCAAGACCTCCATACAGGTCCCTTTCAAGGACATTAAGGGATTGCTATGTGGTTTCTGGTTCACGCCAGATGAAAATTTGGCGAGAATGACTGTTCAGATTATACCTGGACTCGTCCGTAAACATAACCTGGGACCACTGTTCCAATGTCCATGTCCTGTTTTCTTGACACCAGGCTTTACGGGCTCTCCTGTGGCCAGGGGTCATTGGAATGCACGTTTCAGGTCTCTGGGCGAATAAACCATGTCTGTTCAGTCGTCTGTGTGTCTGGAGACAACTGTTCAAGTGGCTGCGGTAAGGTCCCGAGCAAGGCTACCTGCAGTACTCCGTGGTCGTCTGCGGGCAATGATGGTGAGATATCGGTCTTCTTGTGGTGTTGTACACTGTGGACGTCCCGTGCTGTAGCGCCTGGACGCGTTTCCTGTCTGCTGGAATCGTTGCCATAATCTTGAGATCACACTTTGTGGCACACGGAGGGCCCGTGCTACGACCTGCTGTGTTTGACCAGCCTCCAGTCGCCCTAGTATTCTACCCCTCATAACGTCATCAGTATGTGTTCTTTGAGCCATTTTCAACACAAAGTCACAATTAGCATGTCTGGAAACGTCTGTACACTTACTCGCAGCACCGTACTCTGACATGCACCAACACACCTGTGCGTATGTGGACTGCTGCCAGCGCCACCGTGCGACGACCGCAGTCAAATTCCCAGCATGGTCATATCCCGAGGTGATTTAAACCCGCAAACCGCCCCCCAGAGCGTTGTTTCACCATGTATCAGCATTATCCTTAATTTATGAGCATGAGTGTAGTTTTTCTTAACGTCAAGGACAAATCCTACGGACTACACCTATCCATTGTTTTCACGCAGCTACATGTGTACTGTGAGTCGCTGAGGAGCGAATCGTTCCTAGTGATTGGAAAAAATTGCAGGTCATTCGCAGTTCCAAATAGGGTCTTCGAACAGACGCATGTAACTGTAGAACTCTATCACTGACGTCGTCATGCTGCAGAACTTTGAAACATGTTTTACACACGTTTATTATGACATTTCTAGATTCCGAAAACCTCCGCGGAGACCGAAAATCTCTTCCGTAAAAATCAGTAAGGATTCCACAAACAACAATCGTGTGAAACAAACTTAATGTTTATTCACGAGACAGAGAAGAAGTAGCTCCTGGCACCCAATTTAAGCCGGCCGGAGTGGCCGAGCTGGTCTAGGCCCTACAGTCTGGAACCGCGCGACTGCTACGGTCGCAGGTTCCAGTTCCTATCTCGGGCTTGGATGTGTGTGATGTCCTTAGGTAATTAGGTTTAAGTAGTTCTAAGTTCTAGGGGACTGATGACCTCAGTAGTTAAGTCCCATAGTGCTCAGAGACATTTGAATTTGAACCCAGTTTAAATTCCGGGTTCCTTGACTTACAGAAGGAGTTTGATCAAGTTCCGCATTACCATCTAACGAACAAGATGGGAATGTTCCGAATATCAGTCCGGCCCACAGTGGGCCGATGCGCTACAAAACCTGGACATTAATAGAAAAGGAGTGCTTTCCGATTTAACTCCCTCTAAATCTTGTGTAACACTGGGCCATACTTGTCCAGTGCTGCGATAGCATTCGTTACAAATCAGTACGATACGTTCCGTGACAGTTCCCAGTAAACACTGAATCAGACAACGACACATTTTTTCAGTATAGTTTTATGGCCTTATATATGACAACAATCCAGCACAGTTTTCAGAATAAAACAAGATGAATAGCACTGTGGGTACGCTTATGACAATTTCAACCGTTGTAATGACGTATATAGACTTTAAACTACTACTGATACGAGGGTCGGAACTTTAATAGCGGCAACTATTTATTTATGGCTCATACAAAATAGATACGTGTTTCAAAGTTTTACTGACCTTTAAAGTAGTCAATAATTTATAGTAATTTATAACCGCTAACGATGGCGGTTCGCGCATGCCGAGGCACGGACGGGGAATGCATTGTTGACGATTCCAAGCGGCAGCTGCGGTGCGCGCATGCGTGTGCTTTGCGCTTGAATAAAGCGTATCTTCTGCAAATTGTCTCTCGCTGCCATATGCTGAATTTGACCCTAGCCGTCAACATCAGCGATGACAACCCGCAACAAATGGAGTAAATAATCCACTAAACAACTCGCTACGGTCACGTTTAATGCTCGCATTTCCTACGGCATAGCCGGCCGTTGTGACCGAGCGGTTCTAGGCGCTTTAGTCCGGAACCACGCTGCTGCTACGGTCGCAAGTTCGAATGCTGCCTCGGGCATGGATGTATGTGATGTCCTTAGGTTAGTTAGGTTTAATTAGTTCTACGTCTAGGGGACTGATGACCTCAAATGTTAAGTCCCATAGTGCTCAGAGCCATTTGAACCGTTTTGAACCTACGACATTCACAATAGAACGATGGACAGTCATTGGCTATCGGAGAATACGTTATGCAGGTGCGCAGAATAAGCCTGAACTCGACCCCAATCTTTCGTGACATCAGCTTTAGTAGTGCGGGCGTAGTTATTTAGTGCTACCCATGCAAAGCCGGGGACGGTCGATAGCTGAAATACATTAATTACAGTAATACAAGAATTATTCTGAGTTAGATAGCTGCAAAACTACCGTTTCTACCGCTACAAAAAGCATTTACGGATCACATTAAAAATGATTTACATCTGTCAAAGAAAAGTAGTCATCAGCGTCACCTGTAAATACTAAAGGGCTTTTCTCTTCATTCGCTCTTGTGTATACCACTGGTACATTGTTGGTAACACGCCGAGGAAATAGCCTTTTGTTTATCGATAGAGTCGGGCAATTACAAGTAAACACACCATTATTTGGCTAACCGTTAATTTTACGGCCAATTACTCCCTATTAACGTGGCTGTTGAGCGCCAACCGGCGCAATATGCTCCGTAATTGTGGCAGGGCTGCCGGGAAATCTTTGTGTACAGCGACCAGGAAATAACGCTTACATCACGCGGCAGCACGGTTAAGAGAAGCCAATACGACAATCACGGGGAAGATCCTAGAGTTAGGGCCTTTCCAAAAGGAACTCTAATTTAGAATAGCAACTGAAAAATTCAAGCATTAGATAAGAAATAACTGCCCAAAAAAATCTCACGTTATTCAGGGTGATTCAGCTGCCCCTACCGATGGGTTTTAAGCAGCCTATAAAGCCTGTAAGTACTGTGCTTATAACTGCCGTACTGTATCATTGACTACGCGCAAGCTGTTGATCTTACAGAAAAAATAAACAGGTCCTTTTGTAGGAAATTTAATGTAAGTAAATTTTTAACTAGGATACGTTTGTGTTAGAGGCCGCAGTTCTAGAACTATCCAAGAAAAACCTATAAAAGTGACCTTCAAACGCGTTTTTTATGAATAATTCGAAAACTGTGACCTCAGGTGAAAAGGTATTCCAGAGCAAAATTTACCTACATTACATTTCCTTCAAAAAGGCACTGAAGATTTTTTTCTATAGGACTTATAATTTGCAAGCAGCAAGTGATAGAATATTAAAATTCTACACCTAACTGGATGAACGTCAAAGTATTTCAGGAAAAGTAAGATCCCGCCCTGAACAGATTCCCAGTCCGAAGTACATAATTCGCGTCAGTTTAATATATTCCAAAGACATAATCGTAACATTTATTATTTTAAAAAGTGTCATACACTGCTGATAGTAAAACCGACGATAAAATCACGCGTTAATCTGGATTTAAATATTCGCTGGAAAACAGTCCTGAACCCTTACGTACACACTCTCAGGATTAAAATTTTCGAGTGATGTATTCCGACCTTTCCAAGAATAACAAGTGTCTTAAAACGCGACAGTTTATTACCACTTCTTTTCAATTGTATCTTGGAAAAAACTGTGACAATTTGTTATGAATAATTTCAAGAATATAAAATACGAGGGTCACTCCAAAAGAAATGCACACTATTTTTTAAAAGTCATCTTTTATTCTACATGTCTGAGAGTTTTACAGTGTGTAGATACATCCTTTAGGAACAATATTTTCATTTCTCCACATAATTTCCATCCCTCTCAACTTCCTTACGCCATCTTGGAACCAGCGCCTGTATACTCGCACGGTAAAATTCTGGACCAACCTGTTGGAGTCACTGTTTGGCAGCGTGCACAAGGGAGTCATCTTCAAACCTTGTTCCATGAAGAGAGTCTTTCAGTTTCCAAAAGAGATGATAGTCACATGGAGCCAGGTCAGAACTGTAAGGCAAGTGTCAGTGTTGTCCATCCAAGTTTATTGATCGCTTCCATGGATTTTTGACTGACATGTGGCCGTGCATTGTCATGCAACAGCAAAACATCCTGCTTTTGCCGATGTGGTCGAACACGACTCAGTCTAGCTTGAAGTGTCTTCAGTGTCGTCACATATGCATCAGAATTTATGGTGGTTCCACTTGGCATGATGTCCACAAGCAAGAGTCCTTCGGAATCGAAAAACACCGTAGCCATAACTTTTCCAGCAGAACGTGTGGCTTTGAATTTATTTCTTGGGTGAATTTGCATGATGCCACTCCACTGATTGACTCTTCGCCTCTGGAGAAAAATGATGGAGCCATGTTTCCTCACCTGTCACAATTCTTCCAAGAAATTCATCTCCACCATTCTTGTACTGTTCCAAAAGTTCGCTGCATACCGTTTTTTCCTGTTTCTTTGTGAGCCACTGTCAACATATTGGGAACCCACCTGGCACAAACCTTTTTTAACGCCAACACTTTCAGTATTCTGCAAACACTTCCTTCCCCTATCCCAGCGTAGCATGACAATTCGTTCACTGTGATGTGTCTGTCAGCAGTCACCAATTCTTTAACTCTCTGCACATTGTCTGGAGTGTGCGTGTGGTACGAGGCCTGCCGGCTGCGAGGACAATCCTCAATATTGCCGTGCCCGCTTTCATCACGTAACCTGCTTGCCCACCGACTAACTGTACTGCGATCGACAGTAGCATCTCCATATATCTTTTTCAACCTCTTGTGGGTTTCCCACTGTTTAGTTTTCACAGCACAGGAATTCTATGACAGCACGTTGCTTCTGACGAACGTCAAGTGTAGCCGCCATCTTGGAGACATGCTGTGACGGCGCCAATCATGAGAACAGGTTGAACTAAGTTTGAAAACAAGCAGGAAGAATGTAGCCACACATTGTAAAACTTTCGCACATGCAGAATGAAAACTGTATTTTTACAAAAATAGTGTGCATTTCTTTTGGAGTGATCCTCGTATTAGCACCAATTCTGGGAAGAAAGAAGAAAGCTGTTACAATAAATTGCCTAGTATTTACAGATGTGTTTGCCATATTTTCTGAAAGTCTGAAAAAAAAACAACAGTGCAATTCTGTCTCCTGAAAGAGACACACAACACTGCAAATATTTGGAAGAAACAATCTAAGGAAACAGTATAAGAAAATCTGCTATAAAGGGAGGGGTGCAGCAGATGGAAAGAGCTTATGGTGTAAGAAAGGATTGGTATAACAGCAAATGTCTATCTAAAAACCCTAAAATAAAACGCTGCAACACAGTAGTCAATACTGAAATGCCGAAACGCGAATGAGTTCTTAGTACTGAATCATAATCCAGAGAAAAGTATTTTAAAGACGAATTGTAATGATAATATTAAGCCTAACGCAATTTTGTCAAATAAAGATGCAGTTGGAAACCGTGGCTGTTAGATGAAATAAATTTCTGATGGTATATAGCAACAAGTCATAAACTGTGTTTAGGTTACTTTATTCAAAGAGTACCTTACTGGTTTCGAATTTTTCACAATTAATCATGCTTTTATGAAAACAAATTATACATTGGTTTCCTGTGACTTACCGAGAAATGTCCTTATGGAGCATTTGCTTTTGCAGTTTTCTTGCAATGAAATACATTCCCAAGGATGTTTGTATTTTCACAGTCACAAATGTTGCATTGCATTGTAAACCACTGTCGTTCGGTCACAAAACGAATTTTCAGTATGCACCACATGCTTTGACTTCGAACATACGAAAAAAAAATTGTTTTCGTATTAAATTTATTCTGGTGCAGTGTTTTATACTTTATCTGTCAACGATGAAATCATTTACAAAGATGACCTGGCGCTTTGCTTTCAAGTACAAAGAAATTTGCTGTCTCTATAATTGAAAAATATAGTTCGGCCTCTAGCCGTCCATCCATTTGGGCACTGAAATAAATATATACTCTATTACAACTTTTCAGCGAATATGTCAAAAAATCTTATAATGGGTAAACACTGGGTCGCAAGTGGAGGGAATTGTATTGAGCTGTACGCTAACGTTTTGTGTAATTGAGCATTCGCATGTAATTTCACCGATATATCTACTGCAGTACGTATAAAAATTTTCCCGTATGATATAACTTTGGTGGGGCAAATCCGTGTGGGGAAGAATGCTGAGTTTGAATCCCATACGCCGCGAGTATGATTCGCTTCTCTCGGTGTTCATGTTTTCTTTCTCATATTGTGTCTAACTGAAATGTATAAAGAAATTCATAACTTCAGATGTTTTGAGAGCTTGAGGTACAACATAAAACAGGGACAGAGAATAAATCTAGGCTTCGATATAGCAAAACTGAGAAATTCGCCATAAAGTTCATAAATAAAATAAAACAACCTCAGGCTGTGGCTAAGCTATTTTTCCGCAATCCTTTCTTCCAAGAATGCTAGTCCGCAACTTTCGCAGGAGGACTTTGGTGAAGTCTGGAAGGTAGGAGATGAGACACTAGTAGAAATAAATCTGTGCGGACGGATCGTGAGTTTTGCCTGGAGCACTTGTCTGGGAAAGGAAGACGTCCGGGGTTCGAGTCCCGGTCCAGCACACAGCTTTAATCTGTCAAGAAGTTTCAGAATAAAATAAATTAAAATAATAAATAAATTTACATTCAAAGTAAGGAATCGGAATCCAAGATATGCTATAACACAAATAAATCTCCTGGAAGAAATAGCCAGCAGAACTAGCTTTTGCAGAAAAAACGAAATTTGTAACGAACGTTAAGGATGCTCCAAAATTTCTGAAAACAGATATTGGGCAAATAAAGAGGGTAAGAAAATTCAAATGTCTAGGGGAGATAATCTAAAAATATGCTTTGGAAAAATCTGCAATAGAGGAAAGGTTATATAAAATGGGGAGAGCATATGGAATCACCAAAGATCTCTACAATAAAAAGTGCCTACCAAAAAACGGAAAAATAAGGCATTATAACACAGTACTGAAGCCAGAATGGCTATATGCAAGCGAATGCCTGGCCTTAAACTATAATTTAGTTGAATTAGAAGTACTAGAAACGCGAACTGCAAGGAAAATATTAGAACCACAAAACACAGCAGTTGGGTTGGAAATTACGAAATAATGCTGAAATATACCCAAATATAGAAAATGTTTCAAACGTAATGAGAAAAAGAAGACTCATGTTTTTTGGACATCTATTTCGAAAGCAAGACGGTGGATGAACCAATAATATATTCCAATAGATGGTGTAAGAAGTCCTAAACAAGCTGGGTCAACGAAATAAAAAGGGGATTAGAAAGGAACAATATAAAAATAGAAGATACACTATGTGAACAAAAGAATCCGGACACCTGGCTGAAAATGACTTACAAGTTCGTGGAGCCCTCCATCGGTAATGCTGGAATTCGATATGGTGTAGGCCCACCCTCAGCCTTGATGACAGCTTCCACTCTCGCAGGCATACGTTCATTGAGGTGCGGGAAGGTTTCTTGGGGAATGACAGACCATTTTTCACAGAGTGCTGCACTGGGGAGAGCTATCGATGTCGGTCGGTGAGACCTGGCACGAAGTAAGCGTTCCAAAACATCCCAAAGGTGTTCTATAGGATTCAGGTTAGGACTCTGTGCAGGCCAATCCATTACAGGGAAGTCATTGTCATGTAACCATTCCGCCACAGGCCGTGCATTATGAACAGGTGCTCGAATGTGTTGAAAGGTGCAGTTGCCATCCCCGAATTGCTCTTCAACAGTGGGAAACAAGAAGGTGCTTAAAACATCAGTGTAGGTCTGTGCTGTGATAGTGCCACCCAAAACAACAAGGGGTGCAAGCCCCCCTCCAAGAAAAACACGACCACACCATAACACCTCCGCCTCCGAATTTTACTGTTCGCACTACAAACGCTGGCAGATGGCGTTCACGGGCATTCGCCATACCCACACCCTGCCATCGGATCGCCACATTGTGTACCGTGATTCGTCACTCCACACAACGTTTTTCCATTGTTCAATTGTCCAATGTTTACGCTCCTTACATCAAGCGAGGCGTCGTTGGGTATTTATCGGCGTGATGTGTGGCTTATGAGCAGCCGCTCGACCGTGAAATCCGAGTTCTCTCACCTCCCGCCCAACTGTCATAGTACTTGCAGTGTATCCCGATGCAGTTAGGAATTCCTTTGTGATGGTATGTATAGATGTCTGTCTATTACTCATTACGACCCCCTTCAACTGTTGGCGGTCTCTGTCAGTCAACACACGAGGTCGGCCTGTACGCATTTGTGCTGTACGTGTCCCTTCACGTTTCCACTTCACTATCACATCGGAAACAGTGGACCTAGGCATGTTTAGGAGTGTGGAAATCTCGCGTACAGACGTATGACACAAGTAATACTCAGTCACCTAACCACGTTCGAAGTGCGTGACTTCTGCAGAACGCCCCATTCTGCTCTCTCACGATTTCTAGTGACTACTGAGGTCGCTGATATGGAGCACCTGACAGTAGGTAGTAGCACAATGCATCTAATATGAAAAACGTTTGTTTTTGGGGGTGTCCGGATACTTATGATCACATGGTATATAAACAACAGAGAAGCCTTTAGGGAAAAAGAATTGAAAATGAAAGTATTTCAAGGCAGACTAGCTAAAAAGATCGGTTCTAAATGATCTGAAGGCAGAAAGAAGAAACATAGTGAACAGATGAAGGGATACTGGCAGAGAAGAAAAGAACAAAGAACGAAGAATTGAAACTGGAACGTGGTCCTCAGATAGCCTGTTCGCAGTAAAAAAAAATGAAATTAATAACTATAAAATATCATCATACTTTTTAACTTTATTGGCCACAAATGTGTGGCTGACTGCAGAATCTAGTAACATTTTGACTCAGGCAAGACACTCCTCTTAGGAATTTATAATCCCATACTGGGAAGAACAGCGAAAGAAATGTTCTCAAGATACCCCAATAATACCCTACTGCACGTCTGAAGGACTCTGAAATTTTAAGAATTGATACGTTTTACAAAAACCTAAACTTTCTACACGGTCACAGCTAGCTCTGCCAAGGGAAGGTAAATGAAACAGCACTCAGCAATAATTTCTTTAAGAAAATGCAACAGTGTTTTGCTACTCCTGTCATCCAGCAAAGGACTTGGAAGAGCAGTTGAACGCAATGGTCAGTGTCTTGAAAGGAGGATATAAGATGAACATCAACAAAAGCAAAACGAGGATAATGGAATGTAGTCGAGTTAACTCGGGTGATGCTGAGGGAATTAGGTTAGGAAATGAGACACTTAAAGTAGTAAAGGAGTTTCGCTATTAGGGGAGCAAAATAACTGATGATGGTCGAAGTAGAGAGGATATAAAATGTAGACTGGCAATGGCAAGGAAAGCGTTTCTGAAGAAGAAAAATTTGTTAACGTCGAGTATGGATTTAAGTGTCAGGAAATCGTTTCTGAAAGTACTTGTATGGAATGTAGCAATGTATGGAAGTGAAACATGGACGATAAATAGTTTGGACAAGAAGAGAATAGAAGCTTTCGAAATGTGGTACTACAGAAGAATGCTGAAGATTAGATGGGTAGATCATATAACTAATGAGGAGGTATTTAACAGAATTGGGGAGAAGCTGAGTTTGTGGTACAACTTGACTAGAAGAAGGGATCGGTTGGTAGGACATGTTCTGAGGTGATCAAGGGATCACCATTTTAGTATTGGAGGGCAGCGTGGAGGGTAAAAATCGTAGAGGGAGACCAAGAGATGAATACACTAAGCAGATTCAGAAGGATGTAGGTTGCAGTAGGCACTGGGAGATGAAGAAGCTTGCACAGGATGGAGTAGCACGGAGAGTTGCATCAAACCAGTCTCAGGACTGAAGACCACAACAACAACAACATCAATAGTTTCTAATAAGAATTATTTCAAAAATTTTAAAATATGGTTGTGAAAATGTCAAAAATAGATAAAGTAATAAAAACATAAAGGAAAAGGAAGTTGGTTCTTTTTATGATATTGACACAAGAAGAACGCCAACAGGCTAATAAAATAGATCTTTCAGTATCTCTGGGACAAGAAGTTAAAAATTTGCGTCTCACAGGCGAAAAAAGAGTTAGATATACAAAATGTAGAAGAAGAAAAGAAGCTGGAATAAGTTTTCTAGCTGAAAAATGAAAAATTGTTGGAGTTGGCACATGAGCCTTAGCTAGCCATAATGAAAATGGAGAATTAAAAACGTAAAAGACCCTCACTATTCCTAACATCTCGTAATATCACGAATGGCTGATCTTTTGCAGTAAAACTAGCTTGCAGAAATTGCTTTCCAACTATTGCCGGCCTGTACAGCGCAGACGAGAGCGTAATTAGACAGAAACAGCGGAAGCGACGCCACGGGTGCCCGTGATCGCACCAATTAGCAGATGACGAATTCTCAGAAGAGCTGACCTCATTAAAGAGCCGGCGCTTTGTGCGAGCTTCCCCATTCCATCAGCCAAATGAATGCCCCGCTCATCTGTTCGCCTAGATCTTGACAACTGTATTGTCCTACAAACTTAGTCTGTCTCGGTGGAGGATATTGTTCTGATGGCATCACTACAATAACTTTTACGCAGGCGCTCTTTATCACGATCAAGTCGTTGTATAGCAATGGAAAGGCGTGAACAATATTTGACTAATTTTGTCATGAAAACAAAATAATGACGCGAAACATTTCTAACATATAGAAATGGCATACATAAGAAAATCAAATATCGGTTCTTAACGTTCGTAATGGAAAGTGGTCAATAACATTGCGAGTCTTCAAACATGGGAGTTATACAACCAACCGGTTGCAAATACCTGTTAGGTACATTGACCTAGGTTTCGACACCTATTAAGGGTGCCTTCATCAGAATGAAATTTTGAGAAACTGTAAAATTACATTGCAAGTAAGCAATGGACAGAATTTAGAGCGGCTATGCTTGAGTTGAGCATAGCCACTCAAAATTCTGACCATTGCTTTCCCGCAATGTGATTTTACAGTTTCTCAGAATTTCATTCTGATGAAGACGCCTTTAGTAGATGTACCTAGTAGTTATTTGCAACCGGTTGCTGTATAATTCCTATGTTTGAAAATTATATACGGTTGCCGAGAAATAGCCATGTTTAAAACTGTAGTGACGCGAGTGTTTCTCTTATAATCGCGCCCACTGCTAGACAGTAAGAAACACAGGCTATGAGTAAGTAGTGGTGCAAACGTTCTTCATACTGCTTCCAAAATTTATGTGGGTGATGAACAGCTCATATTATTATGATTAACTTGAACATTACTGAAGGAAAATAAAATATCAAAAATCACCGAGCTATTTTTTCAAAAGCGTATTGTGCAGCAATTAATAATTACCATTTATTAATATGTTTCTTGGAGAGACTGAAAAAAATCAGACAACCAGTTGAAAATAAAGGGTTATTGGAACCCTTCACCTAAGTTTATACAATTTAAAATTTGTCTTCTTCAAAAGTTGGACCTAAAAAATTACTTTAAAATTACATTTTAAGAATACAAATAATCACAAGTCGTGACTTCCAATTGCAGCACTGTAATATTACAGCTGTGCATATTTATTCAGTGTACTTAATCAGCATTTGTTGTAACAAATGAGAAACCTTATCATACGATCCTTTGGCTATATCGTTACTTTGTTCAGTTTAAAATAGTTTTGTAACCACTGACGTAATTTTTAGGGTCCGTTATACCTTCTGAGGAAGACAATTTTAAAATTGTCGAATCCTAGATCAAGAGTTCCAATAAACCTTTACTTGCAACTGGTTGGCTGAGGTTTTCCACCTTTCCTAGTTTACTGTCACACGATTACTGAAGTTACCGCCGTGTTAAGATTTTATAATACGTTTCTGTTAGGTCGCTTTCTCGTCTGTTTGTCTGGCGGTACAATCTTTTAAACTAATATTAAACCAACTTCCCGATCAGCAGGATATTTGAAACGTTCAACATAGGTCAGAACTGGATGACAATGCCATATTAAGCCGCTTTCCTGTCTGGTGTGTGGCGGACGATTTTCGTGTACCACTGCTGTTTCCTCCTTTCCCCGCTCAGGTGAAGAGAAACTAAAATAAACTTGAAATTCACAACATTTCTGTTGTAATCTCATAAAAATATTTGAAGTCAATTGAAAAATTTCATACACACAAAAATCAAAACATAAAATAATTATGTAAATAAAAATCTTTTTAATATAACATGTTTTAAAAACGGACAAAGAAGTATAAAATAATTTCTCCTAGTACCTTATAGACTCGTAACGTCATAGAGATAGTCCTCAAAATATGTGCTTGTGAATTTTTAATAACTATGACAGTAATTGCGAGACTTAAAACAAAAAAGTGGGGCGCATGCAGGAGACAATAGTAAGGTGTGTAGAGAATACCTGTTGTTGTGGTTGAACTATACATACATCAATTATCTACAGCATGCGCCCCACGTTTTATGTTAAATTTTACTAGTATTGTTAAAGCTACCAAAATTCAAAATTTTCAGGACTATCTATATGGGTTCAAGAGTCTGTGGAGGCTAGGAGAAATTATTTTACACTCTCTAATCCGTTTCTAAAACGAGTTACATTAAAAAGGTTGTTGGTTTAAATAATGACTAATATTGATCTGACGATACCATGTAGTAGGCCCAAACATCAACCTACTTAATAGAGAGGGCCAAAAAAAAAGAACAATTTCGCACCTTGCCAGAGTGCGACGTAGTTTGCTGGAAATTATTTCACAGGAAAGAAAAGCTAATAAACGAGGACAAAGTAAGAAACACTTTCAGCCAGGATAATGTAAATGAATACTAGTGGTGCTATATTTTGTCGTATTTGACATCAAGAAATGTTTAGTGACATAAACTAACGCAAGAATACCTCGAAAAAGCGCACGCAGGTGACACTTCCAGTTATAAGCGTAAATGGACAAAAATTCTACTATGACAAAGTTTCATATCAATAAAATACAACGTATATAGTAAATTAAATAAGCATTAATTTCTTACTAGTTGCAAAGACTGGATTTTAAACACTTTTTATACATCTATGGACGATGTGCGGGAGTTGATGTTGGCAACCCAAAACGTTGACACTGAAGTCTGTTAATTCTTTCCAGATGTCGTATCGGTATAATTGTAAGAAAAGTCTAGATGAGTAGTATCTGACTACGGCTGCGAATACTGTTGACACCTTTTATATCATTGTAGAAAATATTACGCCAGAGCACAAAGGAAACCCGAAAATACAGGCTTTTTTTGTAGTACGCTGATGAGCAAGTATTTATGACACCTTCTTATCATGGTTTTCTATGAACAGTGCTTCAAAAATAATCACTGTGTAAGGTAGATCAATCCCTAACTGCCGGCCGGAGTGGCCGAGCGGTTCTAGGCGCTACAGTCTGGAACCGCGCGACCGCTACGGTGGCAGGTTCGAATCCTGCCTCGGGCATGGATTTGTGTGATCTCCTTAGGTTGGTTAGGTTTAAGTAGTTCTAAGTTCTAGGGAACTGATGACCTCAGAAGTTAAGTCCCATAGTGCTCAGAGCCAATCCCTAACTCTCGGAGGAAAGCGGACTGTAGGATATACGAACAGGGAAAATACGCTCTTTTTACTGTTGTCCCTTTCTGTTTCTACTCTCTCTCTCTCTCTCTCTCTGTGTCTGTCTCTCTCTCTCTCTCTCTCTCTCTCTCACACACACACACACACACACACACACACACACACACACACACACACACAACATACGCAAGACCTCTGGAACCCAAAGCAGCAGGAGTGGTTCTGCATGGTATCGATTCGACAAGTCCTTGTTATGTTCCCGTAGGTATATGGCATCAGATGTCTAAACACAGGTCATGCGATTCCCGTAAATTACGATGGCTGGTGGCCGATACAGCAATGTAAGCCTACTATCACGCTCCCCAAACCACTTCAGTACGATTCTGGTCTTGTGACATGATTATCCTGCAGGAAAATATCATTGCATCTGATAAGACACCACGCTCGATGGGATGCAGGTAGCCGATCTACCCATCTAATCTTCAGCATTCTTCTGTAGCACCACATTTCGAAAGTTTCTATTCGCTTCTTGTCCAAACTAGTTGTCGTCCATGTTTCACTTCCATACAAATACTTCCTGACACTTAAATCAAGTGGAAATTATGTTCTTGATTACGACCTCCTTGTGCGAATTGCAGCCGCGCGGGATTAGCCGAACGGTTTAAGGCGCTGCAGTCATGGGCTGTGCGGTTGGTCCCGGCGGAGGTTCGAGTCCTCCCTCGGGCATGGGTGTGTGTGTTTGTCCTTAGGATAATTTAGGTTAAGTAGTGTGTAAGCTTAGGGACTGATGACCTTAGCAGTAAAGTCCCATAAGATTTCACACACATTCGAACATTTTTTTGCGAATTGCACTCTTTGAATTGCAACGTAAAAGTGTCGCTCTTATTCTGCTTAATTTGTGCTGTCATCCGTAATATTGTGTGAAGTAAATGATTCTATATTTGTTTTTGTTTCATGTGAAATAGAACCGGTTTCGTCACAAGGTACTCTGTGGACTCATGTTTATTTGTTACTGCTTAAGAATCCGCCTGTAAACTATTCGATTTAAATTGACTGTATATATACTGCTCGTATGTTACGTTATTTTTGTTGGCATCCGATGCATTTAATGGAGGCCACCGAAATTTTCATATATTTCTGATGAAATATACTGTTTGTAGTACCTGTTAATAACTTATAAGACATTTGTGTAACTAATGTCACATTTTTAAAATTTGCAAGGAAGAATGTTCTAGTCACCAAGACTACAAAAGATGCTGCCTGCTCATCTCCATCTACATTCACGCTTTGAAGTGTATGGCACTCACTGGCAAGAAGGAACACCAATCAAAATAGAATTACATACTCTTTTCGCCGCAAGATATAATAAATCTGAATACAAATACTGTCAAAACCTGCTAATATGTGGTTCTCCATTGAATGCGAGAAAGCACGGAAAATCGTGTACCGAAAGCAGCTCCTGTTTCATGTGAAATAAACAAATTTGGTATCATTTATCCCACCCAACATTACGGATGCGAGAAGAACACAATCAGAATACGAGTAACATATTTGCGACGCATTTCGAAGAGTGAAATGCACAAGGGAAGTCGTAACCAGAAGCACACTGTAATGAAACCAACTTCTGTTAACTCAGAAACGATAACAAACATGGAATACTAAAAGTCAACCAATAAAAAAGCGAGACGATGGACTGATAAACTTGCAACGCTCCAACTGGCGTGGCAGCGAACCACTGGTGTGTTACTAGAAGTCTCTATATGAGTTTCACCCTCCTGTTGCCAGTCTATGCCAGGCAGCTACGTTTAGGTGGCGCCACTGTCACACTGCCCACAGCGCCCCACTGCATCACGCGCGGTCAGGAACGCGCGGAAGTTCGAATACGTTGCAACAGTGACTACTTTTGAGCTGGTACACTTGAAAAAAGCACGACAGACATAATCGTGAAAATAGACAAGTATATTAATAACAGTTGAGTCGCAAAATTTTGTCATTTCTAAACTACTGTGAGACTGTACACGAGACTAAACAAAACATAATTGATTTACGGTATGTGTGCTGGACCGGGACTCGAACCAGAGACCTTTGCCTTCGCGGGCAAGTGCATCACCGACTTAGGAATCCATGCACGACTCACAACCGCCGTCACAGCTTTATTTCCTACAGTACCTCACGTCCTACGTTCCGAACTTTATAGATGTTGACATGTGGTATAATCGGGTCTACTGCCGGGTTTCGGCCACGTAACTCGTTGCCTTCTTCAGGTGCTACCTGAGACTGACGTGTTGGAGGATCTTGTACAGTATTTATGCCCAGAGGGCGCCGCGAACGAAACGCCCGACACAGGACAGGCCTCAGAGAGCTGCCACAGATGGCGCCCAAGTCTGGCGCGGACGTCCGAGGGAGCTCCGGGGAAGAGACAACACCTTACAAGCAGAGCAGGCGGGCACGGACGGCAAAGAGAGCACCCAGCGCCCTCTGGGTATAAATACTGGACAAGATCCTCCAACACGGCAGTCTCAGGTAGCACCTGAAGAAGGCAACGAGTTACGTGGCCGAAATATTGTGCCAGAGCGACACAAACATCCGGCAGTAGACCCGATTATTCCACATGTCAAGATCTTGCCGGGAAGCCTGAAGAGTTATTTCATAGATGTTCTTCTACATATCGTGCAGGGCAATAACTCTTGGAAGGAAGGATATTGCGCAGACATGGCCTAGCCAAAGCCTGGGGCATCGTTTCCAGAATGAATTTTCACTGACCTGTGGGTACGGTTCCTGTGTCTTGCTTGGAGAACTCAGTCGATCGAGCACTTGCCTGCAAACAGCAAACGTCCCAGGTTCGAGTCTCGGTGCGTCAAACATTTGTAATCTACATCTGCACCTATGCCCCGCAGGCCACCTTGCGTTGTGTGTACCACTGTCAGTTCCCCTTTTTTCTTCTCTAGTCGCGAGTAGTTCACGAGAACAACCACTGCTGGTAAGCCTCCATGTGACTGGAATCTCTCATCATTATCTTTTCGCGAGATAAGGAGATTAGGAGAAACCAATACATTTGTTGCCCCTTCCAGGAACGTACACCCTCGGAACTTGTATCAATGAACCACACTGTGTTGCAGATCACCTATCTTTCAGCGTCTGCCATTGGGGTTGGTTGATCATCTTTGCGACGCTTTCGAGCTTTCTAAATTAACCTGTAACTACATGTGCTGCTCTTCTCTGGATCTTCTCTATTTCCTCTAGTAATCCTAACGAGTACGGATCCCACACTGACTAGTAACATTCAAGTATTGTTGTTCGACTACATTTCTTGACGATTCTTCCAATGAATCTGTGTCTGGAATCTGTCTTACTCGCGATTAATTTTATGTGGTCGTTCCACTCAAATTGCTCAAAAATGTTCAAATGTGTGTGAAATCTTATGGGACTTAACTGCTAAGGTCATCAGTCCCTAAGCTTACACACTACTTAACCTAAATTATCCTAAGGACAAACACACACACCTATGTCCGAGGGAGGACTCGAACCTCTGCCTGGACCAGCCGCACAGTCCATGACCGCAGCGCCTAAGACCGCTTGGCTAATCCCGTGCGGCTATCAAATTGCTCTGTACTCCTATATAAGGAAAGTAACTGCTTCCAGTGGTTTTTCTGCAGCTTTGTAATCGTATAATAAAGGGTCTTTCTGTCTATGTATTTGCAATACGTCGCATTAGTTTAAGTGGAGGATGAGATGCCACTCCCTGCACCAAGTGTTGATCATCTGCAGGTCTTCATTTCCTACTATTTCTAGTCTCCTGACTTCTATGTGTACAACAGCATCATCCGCAAAACAATCATGGAGCTCCCCAAGTTATCAACTAGGTCATATTGTGAAAGGTAATGGTACTATAACATTCCCTGGGAGACGCCCGAAGTTCCTTTTACGTCTGAAGACTCCTCTCCGTTCAGAATGAAGTGCTGGGTTCTGTTGCTAGAAACTCGTCAATCTAGTCACACGGTTAGTCTGATTTTCAGCACACTCGTATTTTGTTCAATCAGGCAGCCAGCCGTGCGAAAAGTCAAGGAACACAACATGTACCTGGGCGTCTATATCTAC